>NC_057720.1:90109691-90239882 GCF_004010195.1 Chiloscyllium plagiosum | reverse complement strand
TCACCTGCAATCTTCTTCCCGACCTCTCCGCCCCCACCTCAGTCTGACCTATCACCCTCACCTTGACCTCTTTCCACCTATCACATTTCCGACGCCCCTCCCCCAAGTCCCTCCTCCCTATCTTTTATCTTAGCCTGCTGGACCAACTTTCCTCATTCCTGAAGAAGGGCTAATGGCCGAAACGTCGATTCTCCTGTTCCCTAGATGCTGCCTGACCTGCTGCGCTTTTCCAGCAACACATTTCCATCTCATAAATATGAGATGGGAGAGGAAAGACTGAAAAGAGATTTTAGGAGAACATTTTCTACACAGGATGGTGCAGTTATGGAATGAGCTTCCAGGGGAAGTGGTAGAGAGAAGTACAATGACAATATGGAAAAGACATTTGGGCAGGTACATGGGGAGGAGAAGGTTTTTAGGGATACTGGTAAAATGCAGGGAAACGTGACTCGTTCATGGTTTCTGGTCAGCATGGACTAATTGGATTGAAGGAATAGTTTCTGTTCTACATGGCTCTGCCTCCAGTTATTGGAGGGGAAGACTACCGAGATAAGGTATGTGTGGACACTGAAGCAAGTTACACTGATGGGGATAGTAGTCTGGAATGCAGTACATTTCAAATATGTGGAGGGACTATTGGGATAGGAGGACGTTACAGAGATAAGAACTGTTATAGGAGTTACAAATTATTGAAGACACTGGTGCACAAGACATACCATAGATACACTGTTGCAGAGTAGTGAGTCTGAGTACAACAGAACTTACAGTAGGGGTGGTGATTGAGCTTGGAGTGTGTCTGTACTGTACTCCCCTCCCCAGCACTGTATCTGTGTCATGTCTTGTTAGCGATGTTTCGAGCCCTCTGATTGCTCCCTGCTCTGTGCACTGAGAGTGACCTTACCCCACTGCAGGATTTATTGAAGGCTCCAGATCTCCCTCCCCTTTGTCTCTCCAGCTGACCAACCATCTTCAATGAGGTGATGGACGAGACACCCAGCAGCTGGGAAGTTAATTGAGTACTTACAGAAGATAGAGGAATAGACAGAATGGGAAATTAGACTGATGCAGTAAGGAAAAAAATGGCACTGAGTACCACCACAGAGACGTTGGTGTGGACGTTGGGAGAGGAAGAAACAGAGGGCATGGAAGCCCTGGTCATGGTGGATGGAGGTGTAGAGGGATTGGATATACGTTGTGAAGATGAGGCATTGGCTGCCGGGAAACGGAAGTCTTGGAGGAGGTGGAGGGCTTGGGTGGTGTCTCGACCGTATGTGGGGATTTCCTGGACTGGGGGGATAGAACAGTGTCACGGTAGGTAGAGATGAGTTCGGTGGGGTAGGATCATGCTGAGACAATGGGTCGGCTGGGGTGGTCAGGCTTGTGGATCTTGGGAAGGAGGTAGAACCGGGCAGTGGGGGATCCCGGCCTATGAGATTGGAAGCTGTGGGTGGGAGATCTCCTCCTGAGGTGATGAGGTTCTGTATGGTCTGGCAGATGACGGTTTGGTGATGGGAGGTGGGTCATGGTCGAGGGGACGATAGGAGGAGGTGTCTTCGAGTTGGCGTCTGGCTTCAGCGGTTTAGCGGTCAGTGCGCAAGCTACCACTGCACCCACTTTATCTGCTGGTTTGATGGTGAGGTCGGGAGTGGAGCAGAGGAAGTGGAGGGCTGCACGTTGTGAGGGTGAGAGTTTGGAGTGTGGCAGAGGGATAGACAGGTTGAGGCAGTTAATGTCTCAGTGGCAGTGGCAAATGAAGAGATTGAAGGTAATATGCCAGCACAGGGTGTCCAGGTCGATGGAGTGTATTGGAGGCTGGCAAAGGGGTCCTTGGAAAGTTGGCGGGAGTCTTCATTGTAAAAGTAAGCTTTGTGGTGGAGGCAACGGAAGAAGTGTTAACGTCATGGCGTGTAGTAAATTCATTGATGTGTGAATGGAGGGGGATAAAGGTGAGGCCTTTGCTGATGATTGATCATTTGTCCTCAGTGAAGGGGATGTCAGGAGGAATGGTGAAAACTCGGCAGGACTGGGAGCTGGGACCTGGCATAGGTGTGGAGCTGGGCGAGGGGACGGAGCCTGTAACTGGAGTGGGTGTGGTGTTGGGGGAATGGGGGTGGAGTCATGAGCAGGGGTGGTGTACGCCTCAGGGTTCTTGGGGCGGGGATGGTGACGGTGGGACCTGGGGGATGAGGTGTCAGCAGAATGCAGGTGAGTGGTGTTGGTGGGGGCGGAAGTGGTGGCAAACACGGCAGTGGGAGGCACGGAGATCACTGAGTGTGTGACATCAGCGATGATGTGAGGGGCGAAAGTGATGTCACATGTGGTGTGTGAGGAATTGTGAGGAGCGAAACGGCATTTACTTTATTTTAAACAATAATTTCCTGTCACAAATCTATTTGACAATGTAGTATTTTAATTAAACTCAGTCGATTACTGTTTCTTTCTGTTGGTCTTCATCCACATCTCCATGGTGTTCCAATATTTCAACCTTTCTCTTTGGACTTGGGAATTTCCATTCACCTGATGCCTGTCCCCCTCCTCATCTGTGTCCGTTTATAGCATAGTGCATAATCCTGGTACCAGAGGAACCTATCCCAAAAAAATAGCTGAGTCCTCCCAGAGTACTGGTAGCAGTGCTCACTGGTCAGAACCACTTTTGATGATACCATTGTGTGATCCTGACACCTTCGATCACCCTGCTGATATCACTCAGTCTCTCTCCAAGTGATATCCCTCACTGTGTGGGTCTAATTGCTGCCTCTGTCAGTGTCTCTCACTCTTGCAGCTACTCCAGATCCAGAGCTAACATAATTCTCCACTCCAGAGAGACGCAACAGCACAGGCCATGGATGGAGACTAGGATTTTCCAGATCTTTGTGGGATTCAGTGCCATTCTCCATGTGTAACCTTCATTGCATAAGTGTAATTTCCCATTCTGTCTATTTTTCTGTTTCCTGTAGGTATTCCCGATGTATCTGACTCAGCAGAATTCCCAATTCTAGTCTCGTCCATCACCACATTGAAGACGGTTGGTCAGCCAGAGAGATGAAGAGTAAGATCTGGAGTCTTCAGTAAATCCTGCAGCCAATAAGATCACTCACACAGTAAACAGCACAGGGAGGAGGTCATGGACTTTAATTCAGAACCTGAGGGCATGATATAGGAACAATGCTAGGCAAGGAACATGAGAAAAATCTCAGGCTTCATTATCACCATCTTATCTGTAAATTCATCTGTTCCACAGAACCCTTGTTATGTCTGTAAGTTTGTCCACTGTCTGTTTCATAGATACCGCTTCCCCTTTCTCTATAAGCCCCTACAATCCTGCTTATCCCTGTAAACGCCTCCGACCAATACAACTCCCCAAGTCTCTGCCTTTGCCTTTAATCCTGGGTTCTGTCAAATCTCTCCTTATCTGTAAAAAACAACTCTGTGAGTGTAGTCCTTTCCAGACCTGAAAAACCTCCCTGTCTTTGTGACTTTTTTGAACTCCTACTACCATCATAATCTCTGCAACCATCTCCGTCACAAGAACAAAAAAGCTCTGTACCTTAGTAACCTCCTCCAGCTGTTAGACTCCTCCTTGTCTCTGGGCACAGTGCAGAGTGACCCTGCTTCTCTCAAATTATTTTCTGCATTTCTAATGATGACTATGTACTCTTCCTGTCTCTAGAACGCACTCAGTCTCTGTAAACTCAGCTGGTTGATTGATGTAATTTCCTTTAATAACTACAAGCCTTTATGCCTTTAACCTCCTCCAGATGCGACCACACAGTTTATTTCTATAACCTCCATGAGTCACAGAGTCATAGAGATGTGCAGCATGGAAACAGACCCTTCGGTCCAACCTGCTCATGCTGACCAGATATCCCAACCCAATCTAGTCCCACCTGCCAGCACCCGGCCCATATCCTTCCAAACCTTTCCTATTCGTATACCCATCCAAATGCCTCTTAAATGTTGCAATTGTATCAGCCTCCAGCACATCCTCTGGCAGCTCGTTCCATGCACGAACCACCCTCTGCGTGAAAAAATTGCCCCTTAGGTCTCTTTTATATGTTTCCCTTCTCACCCTAAACCTCTGCCTTCTAGTTCTGGACTCCCCGAACACAGGGAACAGACTTTGTCTATTTATCCTATCCATGCCCATCATAATTTTGTAAACCTCTGTAAGGTCACCCCTCAGCCTCCGACGCTCCAGGGAAAACAGCCCCAGCCCGTTCAGCATCTCCCTGTAGCTCAAATCCTCCAAGCCTGGCAACATCCGTGTAAATCTTTTCTGAACCCTTTCAAGTTTCACAACATCTTCCTGATAGGAAGGAAACCAGAATTGCTCAAAATATTTCAACATTGGCCTAACCAATGTCCTGTATAGCTGCAACATGACCTCCCAATTCCTGTACTCAATACTCTGACCAATAAAGGAAAGCATACCAAACGCTGCCTTCACTATCCTATCTACGCACGACTCCACTTTCAAGGAGCCATAAACTTGCACTCCAAGGTCTCCTTGGTCAGCAACACTCCCTAGGAACTTACCATTACATTTGTAAGTCCTGCTAAGATTTGCTTTCCCAAAATGCAGCACCTCGCATTTATCTGAATTAAACTCCATCTGTCACTTAGCCCATTGGTCCATATGGTCCAGATCATGTTGTAACCCTCTTCGCTGTCGACTACACCTTCAATTTTGGTGTCATCTGCAAACTCACTAATTGTGCCTTTTATGCTTACATCCAATTCATTCATTTAAATGACAAAAAGTATAGGGCCCAGCCCCAATCCTTGTGGCACTCCGCTGGTCACAGGCCTCCAGTCTGAAAAACTCTCTGTCTTTTACCTTTGAGCCAGTTCTGTATCCAAATGGCTAGTTCTCCCTGTATTCCATGAGGTCTAACCTTGCTAATCAGTCTCCCATAGGGAACCTTGTTAAACGCCTTACTGAAGTCCATATAGATCACATCTATCACTCTGCCCTCATCAATCCTCTTTGTTACTTCTTCAAAAAACTCAATCAAGTTCGTGAGACATGATTTCCCACGCACAAAGCCATGTTGACAATCCCTAATCAGTCCTTGCCTTTCTGAATACATGTCCCTCAGGATTCCCTCCAACAACTTGCCCACCACTGAGATCACACTCACCGGTCTATAGTACCCTGGGTTGTCCTTACCACCCTTCTTAAACAGTGGCACCACTTTTGACAACCTCCAGTCTTCCGGCACCTCACCTGTGATTATTGATGATACAAATATCTCAGCAAAAGGCCCAGCAATCACTTTTCTAGCTTCCCACAGGGTTCTTGGGTACATCTGATCAGGTCCTGGGTATTCATCCACCTTTTACCATTTCAAGACATCCAACACTTCCTCCTCTGTAATCTGGACGTTTTGCAAGATGTCACCATCTATTTCCCTACAGTCTATATCTTCCATATCCTTTTCCACAGTAAATACTGATGCAAAATATTCATTTAGTATCTCCCCCATTTTCTGTGGCTTCACACAAAGGCCGCCTTGCTGATTTTTGTGGGGCACTATTCTCTCCCTAGTTACCCTTTTGTACTTAATATATTTGTAAAAACCCTTTGCATTCTCCTTAATTCTATTTGGCAGAGCTATCTCATGTCCCCTTTTTGCCCTTCTGATTTCCTTCTTAAGTATACTCCTACTTCTTTATACTCTTCTAATATTCACTCGATCTATCCTGTCTATAACTGACATATGCTTCCTTCTTTTTTCTGAACCAAGCCCTCAATTTCTTTAGTCATCCAGAATTCCCTATACCTACCAGCCTTCCCTTTCACCCTGACAGGAATATACTTTCTCTGAACTCTTATTATCTCATTTCTGAAGGCTTCCCAATTTCCAGCCGCCCCTTTCTTGCGAACATCTGCCTCCAATCAGCTTTTGAAAGTTCTTGCCTAATACTGTAAAATTGGCCTTTCTACAATTTAGAACTTCAACTTTTAGATCTGGTCTATCCTTTTCAATCAGTACTTTAAAACAAATAGAATTATGGTCGCTGGTCCCAAGCTTCTCCCCCACTGACACCTCAGTCACCTGCCCTGCCTTTTTTCCCAAGAGTAGGTCAAGTTTTGCACCTTCTCTAGTAGGTGCATCTACATACTGAATTAGAAAATTGTCTTGTACACACTTAAGAAATTCCTCTCCACCTAAACCTTTAACACTATGGCAGTTCCAGTCGATGTTTGGAAAGTTAAAATCCCCTACCATAACTACCCTATTATTCTTACAGATAGCTGAGATCTCCTTACAAGTTTGTTTGGCAATTTCCCTTTGACTATTAGGGCGTCTATAATACAATCCTAATAAGGTGATCATCACTTTCTTATTTCTCAGTTCCACCCAAATATCTTCCCTGGATGTATTTCTGGAAATATCTTCCCTCAGCACAGCTGTAATGCTATCTCTTATCAAAAATGTCACTCCCCCTCCTCTCGTGCTTCCGTTGCTATCCTTCCTGTAGCATTTGTATCCTGGAACATTAAGCTGCCAGTCCTGCCCATCCCTGAGCCATGTTTCTGTAATTGCTATGAGATCCCAGTCCCATGTTCCTAACCATACCCTGAGTTAATCTCCCTTCCTGGTTAGGCCCCTTGCATTGAAATAAATGCAGTTTAATTTATTAGTCCTACCTTGTCCCTGCCTGCCCTGCCTGTTTGACTGACTTCTGTTCTCAGTTGTACCCATCTCAGATCGAGCTCCAAAGATCCTCCCTGTGATTGTTACCACATGCCTCCCGGTATTCCTCCAAATCCGTGTAAAGTCCTCCCATTCCTAAATCCCTCCCTGCATCTGTCACCTGTTCCAGCTTCCACAACCCTCCCTTCTCTGTAAGACATCCCCCCTTGTCCCAGTTACTACAGCCCGCTGTCTCGCTAAATATCAGTAGTCACTATAATATCAGAATAAGGTATGAAAGGAATACTGTACTGGGTTGGATGATCAGTCATGATCATATTTAATGGTGGGACCGACTCTGTGGTCAAATGGTCAATACCTGCTCTTC
Organism: Chiloscyllium plagiosum; assembly: GCF_004010195.1. NCBI lineage: Eukaryota > Metazoa > Chordata > Chondrichthyes > Orectolobiformes > Hemiscylliidae > Chiloscyllium > Chiloscyllium plagiosum. Next base: position 90,232,853 of record NC_057720.1, on the reverse strand, counting down.
TTTCCTGTGCTTCTCTATAAACATACTATTTATATAACCTCCTACAGTCCCCACAGCCCTCCCTATCTCCATAAACTCCTTCAGTTCCCACGACTCTTCCTATCTATGTAACCTGAATCACAAGCCTCCCTAACTCCATAACCTCCAAAAGGCCCCACGGACCTCCCTATCTCCATAATCTCATCCAGACCCAACGACACTCCCATTCAGAATAAACTCCTTCAACCCCTCCTGATCCTCCTGATCTATGCAACCTCCTTCAGGCCCAACAGCCCTCCAGATCTCTTTGCCTCTTTCAGGCCCCACAACACTCCCTATCTCCATAATGTTCTTCTGTCACCACTGCACTCTCTGTGTCCATAATCTCATACAGTCCCCACATCACTCCCTATCTCCATAATGTCCTTCAGTCCCCACGACCCTCCCAATTTCCAAAACCTCTATTACCTGTTGAATCTGTAAGCTACCTTTATCAGATTGATAAGCAAGAACTTCCATAACCCTTTCTGCTGCCAGTTCTGAAACCAAGCAATGTTAGCCTGACAGTAGGTCGGGAGCATACTGAAATATGTTTGAAAGGATATGTCAATAAACAATAACTGGGCCCTTAGAAATGCTTTTAATAAAAAGAGAATGTGTTTTTGAGCCTGTTGGATTTTATTTTTATTGATGTGAATATAAATGGCAGAGTAGATACGGGTGGAGGAGTGGTTGTACCGAGGATACGGTTTATTTGAATCTTCAGAAACCTTTACACAAGTTTCAATAAGGGCTAAAGAGTAACTTGGAAGAGAATAGGGCACCTTAACTATCAGGAGGTGGGTGAAATATTAGACAAAATAGTGTTGTCATTATTTACTGTGGAGAAAGACATGGAAGCGCAGGAAGTTGGGGAAATAAATAGCGATGTCTTGGAAAGAATCCTCACCAGAGAAGAGAAAGTGCTGGAATCTTAAAACAAATAAAGATAGATCAATCCTCTGTACCTCATTAGGTCTATACTAGAATATTGTGGGAAGCTAGGAAAGAGATTGCAGTGTCCCCAACAATGATAATTATATTATCAACAGACAGTAAGGTGTTGGAAGACTGGAGGACGGCTAATGTTGTTCCATCACTTAAGGGCTGCAGGGAAATGCCAGGAAATTACAACCCCATGAGCCCAGTGATGGGTAAGTTGTTGGAGGAGATTCTGAGAGAAAGGAGCTACGTATATTTGGAAAGGCAAGGGCTGATTAGAGATCGTCAGCATGGCTTTGTGAGTGGAAAACAATCGAATTGACTCTTTGAGGAGTTGGCCAAGCGATAGGTGAAGGCAGAGCAGTCAATGTTGTCTACATGGAGTTCTGCAAAACATTTGACAAGGTTCTAAGCGATGCAGAACATCTCGTCAAGAGGAGGAAGGAAGCATATGTAATGTTGAGGAACCAAGGATCCGAAGCAGGGCTCTAGAGAGTTACATGGGGCAGCATGGTGGCTCAGTGGTTAACACCATTGCCTCACAGCACCAGGGACTTGATTTCGATTCCGGCCCCAGGCGACTGTCTGTGTGGAGTTTGCACATTGTCCCCATGTCTGTGTGGGTTTCCAACAGGTGCTCAGGTTTCCACAGCCCAAAGATGTGCAGGTTAGGTGAATCAGCCATGCATTGTTCAAGAAAGGGAATAGAGATAATCCTGGGAATCACAGACCTGTTAGTCTTCTGTCTGTGATGTGCAGATTATTGGAGAGGACTCTAAGAGACAGGCTTTATGATTCCTTGGAAAACCATAGTCTGATTAGAGACAGTCAGCATGGCTTTGTAAGGGAAAGATCATGCCTTACAAATCTTATTGAATCCTTTGAGAATGTGACAGAACACATTTATGGCTCATTGAGAAAATACAGAACATGGGATTCAGGGAAACCTGCCAGTCTGGATACAGAATTTAAGCCCACAGAAGACAGAGGGTGATGATAGATGGAAATCATTCAGTCTGGAGCTCGGTGACCAGTGGTTTTCTGCAGGGAGTGGTTACAGGACCTCTGCTCTTTGTGATTTTATGAATGATTTGGATGTGTGAGTGTAAGAGTGGGTCAATAAGTTTGCCAATGACACGAAGGTTGGTGGAGTGGTGAATAGTGTGGATGTCTGCTGGAGGTTGTAACGGGACATTGTCAGGATGTTCAGCTGGGCTGAGAAGTGGTAGATGGAGTCAAATCTGGAAAAGTGTGAAGTGATTCATTTTGGAATGTCAGACTTGAATGCAGAATACAGGGGAAAAGACAGAATTCTGGATAGTACGGAGGAACAGATGGATCTTGGATTTCATGACCTGAGATCTGTCAAATTTGCCCCCCAAGCTGATAGTGTTGTTAAGAAGGAATATGTTGTATTGGCTTTCATTAGCTGGGGGATTGAGTTTTAAAGCCGTGAGGTGATGCTGCAGCTCTATAAAGCCCTATTTAGACCCCACTTAGAATATTGTGTTCATTTCGGAACCCCTCATTACAGGAAGGATGTGGAAGCTTTAGAGAGGGTAAAGAGGAGATTTACCAGGATACTGCCTGGACTGAAGAGCATGTCTTATGAAGAAAGGTTGAGGGAGCTAAGGTTTTTCTCATTGGAGTGAAGAAGGGTGAGTGACGACTTGGTAAAAGTGAACAAGATGGTGTGAGGCATAGATAGTTTGAATAGTGAGAGACCTCTTTATCCCATGGCATACATGGCTATTACAAGGGGGCATAATTTTAAGGTAACTGGCGGATGGGTATGCGGAGATTTCAGATGTAGGTTCTTTACACAGAGAGTGGTGGGTGGGTGGAACGGTACATTTAATAGACTCTTGGATAGGCACATGGATGATAATAAAATGAAGGGTGTGTAGGTTAGTTTGATCTAACAGCCGGGTAAAAGGTTGGCATGGCATCATGACCGAAGGGTCTTGTGCCGTATTGTTCTGTGTTCTACGTTCTGTGTGGTAAACTGGATAATAAGCTCAGATCAATGTTAAAAGGATATGCCATTCAGGAGGAGCTAGTCAACTGCATACAAAATTGGCTTGACGGTAGGAGACAGAGGGTGATGGGAAACATGTTGTTTTCCTAACTGGAGGCATGTGACGAGCGGTGTAGTGGGTCCACTGTTGTTTGTCATTTGAATAAATGGTTTGGATGGGAATATTGGTTTCCTGGTAAGTAAGTTTTTTGGGTGATACTTAAATTGGTGGTAAAGTGGACAGTGAAGAAGGTCATCTATAATTCAACAGGATGGACAGTACTGCTGGGATAGTGAGCTGAAGATGGAGTTTAATTAGATAAATGTGAAGTGTTCCATTTAGGTGAAACAAACCATGGCGGGACTTCTACTGTTAATGTTCGGGCCCTGGGTAGCGTTGTCAGTCAGACACTCAGGGATGCAGGTACACAGTTCTTTGGAAGAAGTGTCACAGGTAGACAGACTGGTGAAGCAGACGTTTTGGATGGTTACCCTCATTGGGCAGAGCATTGAGATTAAGAGTTGGGATGTCAAGATGCTGCTTGACCTGCTGTGCTTTTCCAGCACCACTATAATCTAGACTCTGGTTTCCAGCATCTGCAGCCCTTGTTTTTACCATATTGTATCTGTACAAGACACTGGTGAGGTCACCGTAAAAGCATTGCTGATCAGTAGGAAGAACGTATCTGGTTCACTTACCTCCTTTAGGGAAGGACATCTGACATTCTAACGTGGTCCGGCCTACATGTGACTCCAGACCCACAGCAACATGGCTGACTCTGAGCTACCCTCTGGGCTATTCGCTGTGTGGCAAAGAATGCTGGTCCAATCAGTGACACCCACATCACATGAATGAATAAAAATACATATGTTCCTCCCTACCTCTACAAACTGCCCGCGCCCCCCCCCCCGTTCCTATTGTGTCATTAAACCCTGACAATAATTCCCTTTCCCACTGCCCTCCTCCTGTGAGCAGACCCTTTGCAATCCCTTTAAAACCTTCTCCTAAAACCCTCTCTCACTCCAGGATTTTCAGTACTTTTTTGGTGATCTTCTCAGCCTGAGAATCTAATATGATGCATTTTGTCCTGAGTGAGGGACAGGTGGGAATTTCTTCCTGAGGTTTGATCTGTTTCAATGGAATGTCCTTTTGTAGAATATTTTTCACTGTCCCTTCAAGTGCTTTCCACTGTTCATTTACAGACACATAGTTCAGTTTGTTTAGCCTGTTTATCTTGGTCAGTTCTCCTCTCAACCTCATGTAACTGGCTATTTTTATTTCTAGTTGTAATTTGTCCTTTCTGTGATTCACTTTAAAACTTTATATTTCTTTAAAATACACTTTATCAAAATTTCCCGGAGAATCTCTCCCAGTGACATTACTCAGTCACTAGGTTTCATCACACAACGGTCGCTCTGCGATAGCCAGGTGCACAATGTGTTATTCAAGAAACACTGAAAAAGAATTCTACAATCTCCTCTTCGAATATCACTCTTGTCTGTATGATTGTCAAGATTATATGAATATGGAAGTTTCACTAAATTATCACAATACCTTTGTTAAAAGTTCCAGTGAGCTCCTGTTCAATACAGTGATGAGCAATTAAATGCTGTTAGGTGGCTAAATCTCTTCTGCTCCTTGTGTTCTTGGCAAGTAGTAGCCAGTATTTACATTCAGACTGACTCTACTTCATGATCTGAGACCAAATGCTTTCCCTGTAATGCCTTTGGTATCCATTATTATAAGCGTTGCCCATTTTGCCTGAGTTTCTGCAAGCTTGAAAACTATTGAATATTTATTTTCCACCTTTTGTTTGTCCTATAACCACGTATCTCTGTTGTTTAAAAGTCTTTCACCTCTGTGTCGCAAATCCATCCACCTTATTGAAGAGATTTTGTCCATTCCAAAAAAAAACATAATTTACTCTTTCCCACAATTTCCTGTCACAAATCGATTCGCTGATATATAGTTTTAGTTAAACTCTGTCCCTTCCTGTTCATTCTGCTTGTCTACGGCCACATTCTCCATGCTGTTCTGATGCTTCACCTTTGCTCTTTGGATTTGGAAAGCTCATTTCACCTGAACGCTGTTCCTGCGTCCTCTCTGTCAGTTTAAAGCCTTGTCCTTAAACCTACTGACATGATTGGCCAGGTCACTGGCCCCAGCACAGTTCCAGTGGGACCATCGGAATGGATTTTTTTTTTAAAAAATCAAGTATGGGATATGGATGTCTCTGGCTGACCAAACTTTCTTGCCCAGCCTTAGCTGCCGTTCAGCTAAGTAACTTGCTGGGCCATTTCACAGGGTAATTGAGAGGCAAACATTTGCTGTAAGGATGTCATGCAGACCACGTGAGGATGGGCAGATGTCCTTCTTGAAAGAAGAAGTGTTTGGATTTGTTGTACATCCGTAATGGTATTGATGGATTGTCAATTACTATTTTTAAAATAATTTATTTCAAATTCCACCAATTCAGTTGGTGGGGTTCAAACCTTCCTCTACCGAACATTAGCTGAGGTTTTGAATACATGCTGTAGCAATAACACCACTAGGCCATCACTTCGCCTGCTCACAGGCTACTCATCCCTGAACACTGATACCAGTGCATCATGGAGCTAAACCTGTTTTTCCTTCATGATTGTTTGATCCTGATACCTTCCTCACTCTGGTGATATCACTCAGTATGTGGTATTCCTCATTGTGGGATTCCAATTTCTGCCTCTGTCAGTGTCTCTCAGTCTTACAACTACTCCAGATCCTGATCCAACAGAATTCTCCACTCCAGAGAGACACAACAGCTCAGACCAGGAATGGAGACTGGAATTTTCCAGATCTCTGTGGGACTCACTGCCATTCTCCATGTGTAATCCGTACTACATCAGTCTAATTTCCCATCCTGTCTATTTCTCTGTCTCCTGCAGGTAATCAGGAAGTTCCTGACTCAATAGACTTCCCAACTACTGGGTGTCTCGTTCATCACCACATTGAAGATGGTTGGTCAGCCAGAGAGACAAAGGACACGGAGATCTAGAACATTCAATAAATCCTGCAGTGAGGTAAGATCACTCACAGTGAACAGAGCAGAGAGAAATGAAAGGGATCCAAACGTCGGCTAACAAGATATGACTTAGATACAGTGCTGGAATGGGAGCACAGTACAGACACACCCCAGGTCAATCACCACCCCTACTGTACGTTTTGTTGTACTGAGACAGCATCGGAAGAGCCACAGCTATCAATCCAGGCTTGTAATGTCTTAGTGAACATCAGCATAACAGAGGGGAAAGCAGGCTTCCCACGAGTGTGTGGGAATGCTGCCTGGGAACTTTCTGTTCTGTGTTCCCCCTCCAACACTGCACATATACAATGTCTCGTGGACCAGTGTCTTCAATAATTTTTAACTCCTATAACGGTTCCTGTCCCTGTAACCTCCTCCCTTCCTGATAGTTCCTCCACATATTTGAAATATACTGCATTCCAGACTAACATCTCTATCGCTGTAACTTGTTTCAGTGCCTACAACATGCCTTATCTCAGTAGTCTCCTCCTCCAATAACTGGAGAAAGAGTCATGCAGAACAGAAACGGTTCCTTCAATCCAACTCGTCCATGCTGACCACAGTTCCTGAACGAGTCGCATTTGCCTGTGTTTGGTCCCTATCCCGTCAAACCTTCTCCTCCCCATGTACCTGCCCAAATGTCTTTGGCATGATGTAATTGTACTTTTCTCTACCATTTCAGCGGCAACTCATTCAATGTGTGCACCATTCTCTGTGTGGAAATGTGCTCCTCTGGTCACTTTTAAGTAATTACTCTCGCACCTCATATTTTTGCCCTCGAGCTATGGGTTCCCCTACCCTGGAGCAGAGACCTTCACTATTCACCCTACGTTTTCCCCTCATGTTTTTATAAACCTTTCTTAGGTCACCCCTCAGCCACCTACACCCAATGGAAATACGAAGGATAATGATACAAATATCTCTGCCACGGTCTCCACTGCGACTTTGCCACAATGTTCTGGGATACACTTGTTCAGGACCTCGGGCTTTATCTACCTTTGTGTTCTAAGACGTCCAGCACCACCTCTTCTGTAATGGTGACTTTTTTCAAGCCATCACTGTTTCTTTCCTTTCGTTTCCTAGTCTTTGTCCACAGTACGTTTTGACATGAAATATCCAGTTCGGATCGCGCCCATATCCTGTGGTTCCAGGCATGCATGGCCTTATTGATCTTTGAGGGGTTCTATTGTCTCTCTAGTTGCTTTTTTGTACTTGTATGCTGTAGAATCTCTTTGGATTTTCCTTAACATTATCTGCCAAATCATCCCACCCATGTTGTTTTCCAGCTTATCCAGCCTCTCTGTTTCTGTCAAACCCTCCAGTATCAGTAACATCTTCGTCAATCTTTGCTCCATTTGCAGTTTCAGAATATGCTTCCTAAAGCAGCAGGATCAGAATTCTACACAGTACTCCAACTGGAGTCCCAACAATGTCTGATACAGCCGTATCATGATGGACCAACTCACATACTCAATGCTCTGACCCATGAGGGCTAGTGTGCCAAATCTGCTTTCTCCATCCTGTCCACCTGTGACGCCACTTCCAAAGAACAATGTAACTGCATACCTTGGTCTCTCTCCGTTCGACAACACTGCCCAGAGCTCTGCCATTAATTGTATTAGTCATCCCTGTTTGTCTTCACAAAATCCAACACCCGAATTCAGCTCCATCTTTCATTTCTTAACCCACTGGTTCAGTTGGTTAAGATCACCTTTGATAACTGTATTCACTGCCCACTATAACACTTATTTTACTATCCACAAACTTACTAACAATAATTCATATATTCTGGTTGAAGTCAATAATACACATGTATGGACCCTGCATCGATCCTTATGGCACACTGCTTGTCAGAGGACCCCAGTCTGCACAACATCCCTCTCCCACTACCCTATGTCTCCTACTGTCAAGCCAATTTTGCGTCTGTTTGTCTCGCTCTCCCTGGTTCCATGTGATCTAAACTTACTAACCAGTGCACCACGCTAAACCCTGTCAAAGGTCTTGCTGAAGTCAGAATAGACAACGTCCACTGATCTGCCTTCATTCATCTTCTTGGTCACCTCTTCAACAAACTATCAAGTTTGAGAGACACGACTTTGTATGCCCAAAGCTATGCTGACTATCCCTAATCAATCGCTGTCTTTCAAAATGCGTGTAAGTCCTGTCCCGCCGAATTGCTTCCAACAACATTCGCACCACTGACATCAAGCTAATTGGTCTTTATGTCACCAGCTTTCCGTCGCAGCCTTTCCTAAATACTGGCTTAAGATTAGGCCGCCTCCAGGCTCCCAGCTTACCACCTGTGGCTGTCAGTGATATAAATATTGTTGCAAGTTTCTTCCCTAACGTACCCAATGTCCTGGGATATACTTGATTAGTTCCCAGGGAGTTGTCTAATTTTAATGTGTTTGAAAACCTTCAGCACCTCCTGTCCTCAAATGTGATCTCTTTTGAAAACATCACTGTTTATTTCCCTGCTTCCCCAGTGTGATTTCCACAATAATTTCTGATGTGAAGATTTTGTTTCGGATCTCACCCATTTCCTGTGGGTTCACACATGGATAGCTTCATTAATCTTTAAGGAGTTACATTCTGTCCCGAGTTAATCTTCTGTTGCTAATATACTTGTAGAATCTCTCTGGATTTTCCTGTACCTTCTCTGCCAAAGCTCTGTCAGGTCCCCTTTGGGCCCTCATGGTTTCCCTCTTAAGAATATTATGACACCCACAATGTTCTTCAAGAGATTCCCTCAATCCAGCTGGCTATATACGAAATGTGCCCCCTTTTCCCTTGACCAGAGCCTTAATAGACCCAGTCATCAAATGTTTCCCACTTGTGTCAGCATTGTCGTTCACACTAATAGGAATATGCTGGCCCTGAAATCTTAATTTATCTCTCTTTTGAAAGAATTCCACTTGCCCAACATACCTTTTCCTGCAAATACCCTCCTCTAATCAACTTTTGCATGGTCTTGTCTAATACCTTCTATATTGCGGCAAGGCCAGTTTTGATCTTTAAATTGTGGATCAGGCCTGTCCTTTTCCATCGCTACTTTCAAACTAATAGAATTGTGGTGACTTTGCAAAAGTGCTCCTCGACAAACTCTTCAGCCCCTTTCACTACCTTGTTTCCCAAGGGGAGGTCAGGTTTTATCTCTTTCTCCAGTCGGACCAGTTACATACTGAACACGGCATGGTGGCACAGTGCTGAAAATGTGTTGCTGGAAAAGCGCAGCAGGTCAGGCAGTGCTTTAAGTCGTTCGTGATGGGGGATGGAGGTCTACAGGGACTGGATGTCCATGGTGAAGATAAGGCGTTGGGGACTGGGGAAGCGAAAGTCATGGAGGAGGTGGAGGGCGTGGGTGGTGTCCCAAATGTAGGTGGGGAGTTCTTGGACTAAGGGGTACAGGACCGTGTCGAGTTTTGCAGAGATGAGTTCGATGGGGCAGGAGCAGGCTGAGACAATGGATTGGCCGGGGCAGTCACGTTTGTGGATTTTGGGCAGGAGTTAGAAATGGGCGGTGCAGGGTTGTGAGACTATGAGGTTGGAGGCGGTGGATGGGAGATCCCCTGAGGTGAAGAGGTTCTGGATGGTCTGGGAGATGATGGTTGGGTGGTGGGATTTGGGGTCATGGTCAAGGAGCAGTAGAAGGAGGTGTCCACGAGCTAGCGTTTAGCCTCAGCGGTATCAAGGTCGGTGCGCCAAACTACTACCGTGCCTCCCTTGTCTGCTGGTTTGATAGTGAGGTTGGGGTTGGAACAGAGGTAGTTGACGGCTGCACGTTCCGAGGGTGAGAGGCTGGAGTGGGTGAGGGGGTGGAGAAGTTGAGGCTGTTAATGTCACGGCGGCAGTTTGCTACAAAGAGATCGAGGGCGGGTAAGAGGCCAGCACAGGGTATCCAGGTGGATGGGGTGTGTTGGAGGCGGGAGAAGGGGTCGTCAGAGCGTGGGCGAGAATCTTGGTTGAAGAAGTAGGCACAGAGGCGAAGGCGGCGGAAGAATTGTGAATCCAAGAGCGTAGGGGAATGAAGGTGAGGCCTCTGCTGAGGACTGATCTTTCATCCTCACAGAGGGGTAGGTCTGGAGGGATGGTGAAAACACGGCAGGGCTGGGAGCTAGGACCTGGTGTGGGGCTATGGTGATAGAGATCGGCGTGGTGGTTGAGTTAAGCGTGGTGACGGAGATCGGCGTGGGAGCGGAGACACATGCGGCGCTGTGGTCGTGCAGGTTAGTGATGTCACTGGGGGCGGAAGTGGCTGCGGCGGCTGCAACCCAGGGGGCGGAAGTGGCTGTGGCGACTACTGAGACAGTGTTATTCCCGGTAGCCGTGGAGGCCGCAAATCTGTCGATGTTGGTCTTCCTGGCGATCGTGGAGGCAGTTGTCTTGGCGGCGATCGTGGAGGCGGTTGTCTGGGCGGCGATCGATGGGGGCGGAAGTGACGTCATGGTCCGGAAGTGGCTGTGGCGACAACAGAGACAGTGTTATTCCCGATAGCCGTGGAGGCCGCAAATCTGTCGATGATGGTCTTCCTGGCGATCGTGGAGGCGGTTGTCTGGGCGGCGATCGATGGGGGCGGAAGTGACGTCATGGTCCGCGGCCGTGGTTGTTGCCGCGGGCGTTATAGCGGCCGCATGGTTAATGGCGCCAGACTGATTTCGGAGGCGATGGAAAATTCTGGAACAGTTGAGGAAACCAGAGTGTGGGAGTAAGTACATGAAAGTTTTTGGTACTTACTGTCTTTAATTTCCGATATGGCTAGGAAGAACTGTTTATTTAATGCTTGGATTCTTCAGTGAATGAAGAACAGTAGAGGTCCTTTACAGGTCTGTGAGAGTGTTGTCCTGAGCTCGGGTAGGTCTAGTTGCAGGGAATGGAGGTAGCGGCACATGACTGCAAGCGTGGAGCGAAGGATCCGGTGGGAGGTCTGTTGCTGGAGACTTCGGATTTGTTGTAGGTACTGGTTGTCCTGGTTGGGTCCAAATTTTGTTGGTCAGGACGTAGTCCGGAGTCCGTGCGGGATCAGTCCGTTCCGTAGGCAGGTGCTGAGGAAGGAGATGTGGCTGTGGTAGCGAGTCTGTTTGAGAACGTGGCTGAAGAGCTTCTGTGCAGAGGAGATGACCTGGGGTGTGCAGTGAGAGAGGGACTCACTGAACCCTTGAAGAGGGAGGAAGAGAGCTTCTTCACGAAAGCCATCCTTGTAAGAGGATTCGCAGTAGGTTAAAATCTTCGAGGAGAAAGTGAGGACTGCAGATGCTGGAGATCAGAGCTGAAAATGTGTTGCTGGAAAAGCGCAGCAGGTCAAGCAGCATCCAAGGAACAGGAGAATCAACGTTTTGGGCAGTCCTCACTTTCTCCACATTGGCACAGTGGTTAGCCCTGCTGCCTCCTAGTGCTAGAGACCCAGGTTCAATTCTCGCCTCCAAAAATGTGTGGGTTAGGTGAATGGAGCATTATAAATTGCCTGTAGTATTAGGTGCAGGGGTAAATGTAGGGGAATGGGTCTGGGTGGGTGCGCTTCGGTGGGTCCGTCTGGGCTTGTTGGGCCGACAGGCTTGTTTACACACTGTAAGTAATCTAATCTAAAAATAAAATTCCTCCCATCCAAGCTCTGAACTCTCTGGCAGTCCCAGTCTAGGTTTGGAAAGTTAAAATCCCCGACTATTACAACCTTATTATTCTTACAGATATCTGAGGTCTCCCACATATTTGCTTCTCAATTTGCTGCTGTATACTGCGGGCCTGTAGTACAGTCATATCAAACCGATTATTCATTCTTATGTCTCAGTTCCAACAACATAGCTTCACTGGGCGATCCCCAGGAGTATCCTCTCTCAGTGCTGCAGTGATGTTTTCACTGATCAAAAACTCCACTCCCCCTACTCTCTTACCTCCCCTTCTATTCTTCCTGTTGAATCTGTCCTCTGGAACAATGATCTGCGAGTCCTGTCCCTCCCTCAGCTGTGTTTCTGTAATTCCTATGACTTCCCAGTCCCATGTTCCCATCCATGCCGTACGTTCATCTGCCTTACCTGTCAGGCATTTTACATCAAAGTAAATGCAGCTTAATTAATCAGTTTTCCCTCATTGCCTGCTGTGCTCTTGCCTGGCTTAACAATCGAAATTACTCTGTTGTAATTCTATCCCAGCCTCAACCTTCAGACTGTAGCCTGAGACCATCCGCCTTTCTGTGGACAACACACCTGACCTTTCGCGTCGTTTGCAAACCTATTAATGATACCTTCTGCTTTCATATTCAAGTGATTAATGCCCATAAGGAACAGCAATGGCTCCTGCGCAGATCCCTGTGGTACACCCGCTGGACAAAAGCTTTCAACCACAAAATCAACCCTCCACCAATTGTGGATCCAAATTGCCAACTTGCCTTAGATCCCATGGGCTCTTCCCTTTTGGACCAGCCTTCCATGTGAAATCTTGTCAAAGGCCTTAATGAACTCCATGGAACCCATAACATCTGCACTGCCCTCATCAATATTTTCAGATACCATTTCACAAAACTGAACTGATTTAATCAGACAAGACCTTCCTGTATGTAATCCGTGCTGACTAATCCTAATCAATCCGTGCCTTTCCAGTTATGAATTCAAACTGTCCCTCAGAATTGTTTTCAATAATTTCCCTCCCACTGCTGTCAGACTATCTGTTCTGTAATCACCTGGCCTATCACTGCTTCCCTTCTTGAACAAAGGAACCACATTAGTGATCCTCCAGTCATTCGACACTTCACCTGTGGCCAACAAAGTATTAAATATATCAACCAGGGATCCACCAATCTCCACCCTTACCTCCCATAGTAACCTGGGATACATTTCATTGGGCTCTGGGGATTTCTCCATCTTTTTATGCCTGAGAAAACATTTAATACCCCCTCCTTATTGATCTTACCATGTTCTAGAACCTCACCGTCCTGACTGAAATCCCTGGCTACAATGCCTTACTGCTGTGCGAATACAGATGGGAAGTATTCATTGAAAACCTCACCTACTTCCTCTGGCTCCATGCTCAGATTGTCCCTTTGGTTTCTAACAGGCCTCGCTGTTTCGCTGGGAAGCCTCTTATGGTAACAATGCTGATGAAATACCTTGTGGTTTTTCCTCAGTTGTATCTGCCAAATATATTTCATGACCATTGTTTGTCCCTCATTTTCTACAATCCCCTTGCACTCTCTATACTTGTGAATGGCTTCACCTGATTTTATTGAACTGGATTTTCTTTATCAAACTCACGATATCGCTTGATCAGCATTCGCTGGACTTGCTGCCTTTACTATTCACTCTTCAAGGAACACACTGGCCCTGAGCTTTCACAGCATCACTTTTAAGTATTCCCACTTTCCTAATATCGACCCAACTGCAGGTAGTTCCTCCCTGTCTTTGTTTGCCAGATCCTGTCTAATGATTGCAATATTGATACGAGACTCAGTTGTGACGGGGACAGACAGGAGATTGTGTGGCTACAGAAGAGACCCCAGGATGATATGCTGCCTCCCAGGTACAAGGGTGAACGATGTCTCTGAGCTGTTCCTGAACATTCTAAAGGGGAGGGTCATTGTACACATCGGTCCACATGACAGGGGTAGACGAAGGGATGGGGTCCTGTGAAATGAGTACAGGAAGTTAGGTGAGAAGTTACAAAAACTGAATATTGATGTGAATGATCTCCAGATTACTCCCAGTGCCACGTGCCAGTGAGGATAGAAATAGAAAGATAGGCCGGATGGATGTGTGGCTGAGGAGCTAGTATAGCGGGCAGGGTTTTCAGTTCTTGAGTCATTGGGATCTCTTCTGGGGTAGAGGTGACCTGTACAAGGGGATGGTTTGCACTTGAAGCAGAGGGGCACCAGTATCCCAGGGAGGAGATTTGCTAGTGTTACCTAGGAGGATTTCAACCAGTTAGGCAGGGAGTTGTGACTCTGAGTAAGAGATGGACCATCGAAAAGTCAGCGGAAATACATCAGCCATCAAGAGCAAGTTCCCTATTCAGGATATCCAGGGGCACATTCGTGGGAGGGAAAAAGCTTCTGGTTTAAAAGGCATTTATTTCAACACACTAGGCCTGACTGGTAAGGCAGACAAGCTCAGAACATGGATTAGCTCTGGGGACTTGGATGTTATATCCATAACAGAAACATGGTAGAGAGAAGGACAGGACTGGCAGCTCCAGGGTACAGAAACTACAGGCGTGACAGAAGGACAAGTAAGTGAGGAGGGGGAGTTGTTCTTTTGATTAGGGATGGCATAACAACAGTGCTTAGAGACAATACTGTTAAGCAGTCATCAAATGAGGCCATATATTTAAAAGTTAGAAACAAAAAGGGGATGGTCAGTCTGCCGGGATCGTGTTCTAGACCCTCAAATAGCCAGCAGGTACAAGAGGAGCAAATGTGTATTGAGTTTGCAGGTACCTATAAAAATAATAGAGTAGTATTGGTTGGGGATTTTAATTTTCCCTGGATTGACTGGGTCACCCAAAGTGTAAAAGGCCCGTACTGGGTGGAATTTGTCAAATATGTCTAAGAAAGTTTCCTAAACCAAGATGTAGAGGGCTCTACACTAGTCAGACAGATGCAACACTGGACCTCCCCTCAGATACCGAGGCCAGGCAAATGATGGAATTATCAGTCGGAGAGCACATTGTGTCCGGTGACCACAACTGTCTTTGTTTTAACACAGTTATGGAAAAAGATCAGACAGGTTGACAGATTTAGGTCTTCAACTGGAACTGGGCCAATATTGGGGCCATTCAGCACGATCAAGCAGGAGTTGATTGGGTGAAGGTAAAAATCATACAACACCAGGCTATAGTAAAGATGGTTTACAGAGGAACCTTGATTATCTGAACAAGATGGGTGGGCATTATTTCGTTCGGATAATTGATTATTCGGTTAATCGATTCAATGCCTTTCCTCTGGGACTCGGAGTTTTCAGTCCAGTCTGCTCCCTGTTCAGGTGACTAGGCAGCAGCAAGCCATGAGCGAGGCCCCATGCCCTGCCAGACCCCAAAAACACACCCCGCTCTCCTCCAAACCCATCCAAAATCGCCCCCACCCTCCCCTCAGCGTCACCCCCTCACCTGCCCTAAACCCACCCAACAACAGCCCCTGCCCCCAAAACCGTCCGACACCACCCTCCACCCGCAGCCTACCCCACTTCCCAAACACATTCGACATCACCCTCAGCCCATCCCCAAACCCGTCTAACACTGCCCCCCGCCCAACACACCCACCATCCAATCTATGTCCACGCCCGTGCTCCCGGTTCCCCCTGCCCCCATCATCCCCTCCCCTTTCTGGGCAGCTGGAGTGGACACCAGCAGTAAAACATCTACTGCCTTTGCTGGGGTAAGGCTCCAAATAGCGCACACGCACATGCACACATATGCTCAGACAGCCACACACAACTCTTTACTGCAACATCTCGAAAAGTTCCGCCTCGGCCCTATACAGGACAATGTTCGAGAGAATATCTGGGGAAGTGGGGTTTAGGATGCACCCCTATATAGAACTCCAGGGGAAGTGTGGGAAGAGGGAGAGAAGGTAGGAGGTTAGTCATTTGGAGATAGTATCTGGGCTTGATGTCCAGGACTGTTCTCGACAGCATTTCAGTCAGCCGAGATTGGTTTTAATCAGTGTGAACGAAAAAAACACAATCAGGGTTGAAATAGCTCTTTGATGTAATGTTTCTATCGGGACCTCGAGATCTCCTTTAGATAAGCTGATATTGGATTAATTGATATTTGGGTAATCGAGGTCCCTCTGTATTTGAAAGCACTAGATTTGGAAACGTTGGTGATCATTCAAAAAATGAAAGACTTAATCTAAACTTGTGTAATATTTCATTCCATGACACTGCATTCCTGTTGCTAAAAATTCGGTGCATTGGCATTGTGTTCCACATTCACATGATGAAGAAGCAGTGCTTCGAAAGCTAGTGCTTGCAAATAAACCTGCTGGACTATAACCTGGTGTTGTGTGATTATTAACTTTGCTCACCCCAGTCCAACACCGGCACATCCAAATCATGACTAAAATCAATTGGGTCAGTCTGTTTGAATGAAAAAGAATAACTAGCAAATGGGAAGCTTTTAAAAGTGTAACCTCAAGAATCCAGTATGTCCCTGTTAGGGTGAAGGGAAAAGGTAGCAGGTTTAGGAATCCCTAGCCGATGAGAGGTGTCGTCACTCTGTTCAGCAAAAAGAGGAAGGCACACATTGTCTTTAATGTTTCCGTATCTATGTAACCTCTTACAGTCCTAAAGACACGATCAATCTGGGGAAACCCAAAAGGTGTCTCAGGTCCCTGCAGCACTCCCAACCTGTAGAACCGATCCCGACCCATGTGGCTTTCAGTTCCGATAAGACTCACGATCGGTGTAACATCTTCCCATCATTAGCACCCCACGATTAATGCAATCTCCTCCAGTCTCTCCATCCACAACTCATCTCCATAACCTTCTCCAGCACTTACACCTCTATCTGTGTAAACGTCACCCTCCCCGACAACACTTCCCACTTTGACCATTCTGGAGGAGGTTACTAATGCTCCCTTATCTGTGAAACTGTCTCCAAACAAAATTACTGCCCTTCTGGAAAATCTCAGCTCTTCCAGCACCACTGATCCAGAATCTGCTTTTCCAGCATCTGCAGTCATTGTTTTTACCTTCTGGAAAATCTGTCAGACTCCACACCCTCCGTATCTATCTAATCTGCAGAACCTAAACCTTCCTGTATCTATAAGCATCATACATGTCTACCCTCCATATCTCCGTTTAGTCCTCCAGTCTTTACAACCCACTTTCTCTCTAAACTTCTCCATTCACCTAAAACACTCCTGTCTGTGTAAACCACTTCATCCTACCAACATCCTTATGTGTGTAAACTATTCCATCCATCCCAACCACTCCTTCTCCATGAACTCCAACCCCTATATCTACCCACATTTCTGTAACACCCCGTGACTCTATGGTCCTCATTCGCTGTGAAATACCTCCAGTCCCCACAGTCCTCCCAGTCTGGGTCGTCTGTTCCAGATCAGGCCATTGGTGTTTCTGTTACTTCTGGCACTCTGAGCAAATCTTCCTAGTTGTATCAATTCATTCAGATCCCATCCTCTCCACACTCCCGAAACACCTTCCTGCCATTGTGACCCTCCCTATTTAGAACACAGAACAGTACAGCACAAGACAGGCCCTTCGGCCCTTGATAATATGCCGATCTTTTACCCTACTCTAACATCAAACTAACCTGCAGACCATTCACAGAAGAAAAGAATAAAAGAATATTCCAGCACAGGACCAGGCCCTTCGGCCTTCCAAGCCTGTGCCGATCCAGATCCTCTGTCTAAACCTGCTGCTTATTTTCTAAGGATCTATATCCTTTTGCTCCCTGCCCATTCATGCAGCTGTCGGGATACATCTTAAATGACATTATCGTTCCTGCCTCTACCACCTCCACTGGCAACGCGTTCCAGGCCCGCACCACCCTCTGCATAAAGACGTTCCACGTTTATCAGCCTTAAACCTTTCCCCTCTCACTTTGAGCTTGTGACCCCCCAGTAACTGCATTCTGCCATCTGGGGGAAAAAAACTT
Source organism: Chiloscyllium plagiosum (assembly GCF_004010195.1). Classification (NCBI taxonomy): domain Eukaryota; kingdom Metazoa; phylum Chordata; class Chondrichthyes; order Orectolobiformes; family Hemiscylliidae; genus Chiloscyllium; species Chiloscyllium plagiosum. Next base: position 90,215,213 of record NC_057720.1, on the reverse strand, counting down.
GTTGCTATCCACCATGTCTACACATTTCATGAATTTGTAGACATCAATTAGGTCCCCAGTCAACCTTTGTCTTTCCAATAAGATTAATCCGAATCTATACAACCTCTCTTTATATCTAGCCCCTTCCATACCAGACAACATCTGGGTGAACCATCTCTGTACCCTCTCCAAAGCATCCACATCCTTTTGGTAATGTGGTGATCAGAACTGTATGTAACATTCCAAATGTGTTCGAACCAAAATCCAATACAACTGTAACATGACCTGCAAACTCTTTTATTCTATAGCTCGTCCAGTGAAGGAAAGCATGCTGTATGCTGCCTTAACCACTTTACTGACCTGCGTTGCCACCTTCAAGGAAAAAAGGACATGAATACCCAGATCTCGCTGCACATCAATTTTCCCCAGGATTTTTCCATTTAGTTTGCAATTGAATTGGGTATTCTGAAATGCATCATCTCGCATTTACCTGGATTGAACTCCCCATCTGCCATTTCTCTGCCCATCTCTACAATCGATCTATACACTGCTGTATTCTCTGACTGTCTCCATCACTATTTGCTACTCCACCAATCTTAGTGTCATCTGCAAACTTGCTAATCAGGAAACTGATGTCTTCCTCCAAATCATTTATGTATATTACAAACACTTAATGGGAAAGTTCTAGGGAATGTTGCTGAACAAAGAGACCTTGGAGTTCATAACTCCTTGGAAGTAGAGTCGCAGGAAAGCGGATAGTGAAGAAGGTGTTTGGTATGCTTCCCTTTATTGGTCAGAGCATTGAGTACAGGAGTTTGAAGGGCATGTTGCAGCTGTACAGCACACTTGTTTGTATACTTTTGGAATATTGCGTGCAGTTCTGGTCTCCCTACTATCAGATAGATGTTGTGAAACTTGAAAGTGTTCAGAAAAGATTTACAAGGATGTTGCCATGGTTGGAGGATTTGCGCTATCGGGAGAGGTTGAAACGACTGGGACTGTTTTCCCTGGAGCGTCAGAGGCTGAGGGGTGACATTCTTGAGGTTTATAAAATCATGAGGGGCATGGATAGGATAAACAGACAAGGTATTTTCCCTGGGGTGGTGGAGACCAGAGTTAGAGGGCATTGGTTGAGGGTGAGAGATGAACGATTTAAAAGGGATGTAAGGGGCAACGTTTTCACGCAGCGTGTGGTGGATGTATGGTACATACTGCCAGAGGAAGTGGTGGAGACTGGTACAATTGCAGCATTCAAAAGTCATCTGGATTGGTATATAAATAACAAGAGTTTAGTGGGATATAGACCAAGTGCTGGCAGATGGGATGAGATTAGGAAAGGATATCTGGATGGCGTGGATGAGTTGGACGGAAGGATCTGTTTCCGTGCTGTACATCTCCAGGACTCTCTGACTCTAAGTGTTTTCCACTGTTCATTTACAGCCTGGCATTTCAGTCTGTTTCTCCTGTTTACCTTGGTCAGTTCACTCTCAAAATCATGTAATTGGCTTTGTTCTGATGCTCAGCGTGCTTTACGGTCACTTTAAAATGTCATAATCTCTTTGAATTCCTGTATAATTTCTTGGAGGATCTCAGTGCAATATTAATCATTCACTCAGCTTCATCACCCAGCGGTCGATCTGAGATAGTTACACGCCGAGCCAGTTGCACAATGTGTTATTCAAAGAAACACTGACTAAAACATTCAAGGAGGATCTCGGATAATATCAGTCTTGCCAATGTGTCTGTCCCAGATTATACAAAGATTGATGTCTCCCAAAATTATCACACCACCTTTGTTACAAAGTGCAACGAATTCCTGTTTAATGCAGGAATGAGCAATGAAATGCTACTAGGCAGCATAAAAACTGTTGTCTTGCTTTTGTTTTTGACACGTAGCACCCAGAATGTGCATTCAGGCTGATTCAACTGCATAATCTGAAACCAAATGCTTTCTCTGTAATGCCTTTGATATCCATTACTGTCAGGGTTCCCATCTTGCTTTTCCATTCTGCCTGAGATCCTGCAAGGTTGTTTACTGTTGAATATTTATGTTCCACCTTTTGTTCACCATGTAATCACGTCTGTCTGGTGACTAAATCTCATTTTTTTCTGTGTCACAAGTCATTACCTTATTGCAGATACTTTGTCCATTCAAAAAAAAATCATAATTTACATTTTCCCACAATCTCCTGTCACAATCCTATTCACTGATGTAGTTTTAGTCAAACTCTGTCCAATCCTGTACCTTTCAGCTTATCTTCAGCCACATCCCCATGATGTTCCGATGCGTCACCTTTTCTCTTTGGATTTGGAAAGCTCCTTTCACCTGAACCGTGTCCATGCATTCTCTCTGTCAGTTTAAGCCCTGTCCATAAACTTACCGACATGATTGGCCAGGACACTGCTCCCAGCAGTGTTGGTTTTAATGCACTCATGTGATGTTGCTTTCTCTGGCTGGCCAGCATCTCAGGCCCACCCTGACCAGCCTGAGAGCTGAGTGGCTTGCCAGACCATTTCAGAAGGCATTTCAGAGCCATTCCCATTACTCTGGGTCTGGATTCATATGTAGGCCAGACCGGCAGCCTATAACAAATTTCCTTACTTAAAAGGAATCCCATTAAATAGTCAGATGGGTATCCCTGCTACCTGCATTAAATTCTGGATGAACAGTCAACTGAGAGTAAAACAAGGCCATTGCCTGCCCCACTGATAGCTCCCTCATCCCTGAGTACTGATCCCAATGCACCTTCTTCTTGACCGTGGTTTGATCGTGATGCCTTCCTGCACTCTGATGATATCACTCAGTATCTCTCCATGTGGTATCTGTCACTGTGAGGGTCTAATTTCTGCCAGTGACTGCACCTTTTGCAGCTACTCCAGATCCTGAGCCAACAGAATTCTCCACTCCAGGGAGACGCAGCAGCACATGGAGACTGGGATTTTCCAGCTCTCTATGGGACTCAGTGCCATTCTCCATGTGTAACCCTCACTGCATCAGTCTAATTTCCCATTCTGCTCGTTTCTCTGTCTCCTGTAGGTACACGGGATTCTCCTGACTCAGCAGAATTCCCAATTCCTGTTTCATTCATCACCACACTGATGACAGTTGGTCAGCCAGAGAGTGGAGAGTGAGATCTGGAGCCTTCAGTAAATCCTGCAGATAGGTAAGATCACTCACAGTGAACAGAGCAGAGTGTATTTAAGGGATCGAACTTTGGTACAGAAAACATGACATAGATACAGTCTTGAAGCACGAACACAGAGGATGATGGTTCCAGGCTCAATCCCCACCCTCTTGTTTACTTTCATCTCTGCTGTACTGAGCCTTCCTATGTTAATATAGGAAATTGACAGTTATCAATCCAGGCTTGTGCTGTCTTAGTGAGGATCAGTACAACAGAGTCGAAAACAGGCCTCCCCCCAAGGAGATGGCATTGAATCCTGGGATCTTTCTATTCTATACTCCCCCTCTCACATTGTCTCTTGTCATGTGATAGAGTCATACAGCAAGGAACCTTTTGGTCCAACTCATTTGCGCCAGTATCTTGAATGCTTGTAATTCCCAGAAAATTTCCTGTTTCCATAACCTCCACCCCTCCCATATTCCCGCTGTATATTTCAAACCGACTCCAATGCTGACGACTCTCCCTGTATTAAATTGCTCCAGTGTCGATAACATGCCCAATCTCAATAATCTCATCCTGCACTCAGTCCAATAATCCCTATTTCTGTAGTCTTGCACAATACTTACAATGCCCCCGCTTCTGTAAAATCCTCCAGCCTGGACCAAAATACCCACCTGTGTACCTTCCTCAAGCCCTAGGAGATAATGATATCACTGGAACCTTCTGCAGGCCATATAACACGCCTGCCTCCTGGCCTATAGCATCACACAACCTCGGTAACCTTCTCCCAACCCTACTGAGCACCTTATCTGAGCACCTCCAGACACTTTCCAAACCACAACAGCACTCCACATCTCTGTTTGCTCCTCCACTCCCTACAGTCCTCCCAGCACCTGAAACACTCTCTCTTGTGTAATTCTGCAATTTGGCAGCACGGTGGCTCAGTGGTGAGCAGTGGTGCCTCACAGTGCTAGCTTCGATTCCAGCGTTAGGTGACTGTCTGTGTGGAGTTTGCACATTCTCCCTGTGTCTGCGTGGGTTTCCTCCGGGTGCTCCGGTTTCCTTCCACAGTCCATAGATGTGCAGGTCAGGTGAATTGGCCATTCTAAATTGTCCGTAGTATTAGGTGCATTATCAGAGAGGGGTGGGTTACTCTTTGGAGTGTCCATGTGGACTTGTCGTGCTGAAGTACCTATTCCCATGCTGTAGGGAATCTAATCTAACCTCTCCCTCTGCGTTCCACATTACTGTCCCTAAATATATCCTCTATTCATAAACAGCCCGACACCCTTCAAACCTCTGAGTCTCTGTGAACTCCCACAGCTCCAACATTCCTCCTTAACTGTGTAAACTTTTCCAGTCCTGTAACACTCTGAAAATGTGGACATCCTCCAATCCTCCCGATCTGCGCAATCCTCTCAGGTCCTTGTAACACCCCCAATTTGTGGAACCAACTCCAATGCTTGTGTCTCTCCCAATCAGTTTTTACAATACTTACTATCTATGTTACATCCTCCCGTCACTGTCACCAGCCCTGTCAATGTAAGCTCCTCCAGTCTCCCCACTAGTCTAACCATCTCCATAACCTTCTCCAGCTCTTACACCCCTATGTGTGTAAACGTTACACTCCCCAACAACCATCCCTAACACAGAAACCTCCCCCAGTGAGTGCAATGCTCCCTATCTGTGTTAGTGTCTCCAGGCTCTCTTGCTGTTCCTGTCTCTGTAAGCTCTGATAGATAGTCCAGCTTTCCGATGCTTATAATTTCCAGAACCTCAGCATCCGACATCAACAAAGGTCTTCATTAGCTACAGCCTTCCATATCTCTGTTCGTTCCTCAATTGTATACAACTTCATAATCTCTGTAAATAACACCATTCCATAACATACTCCCTGTCTGCGTAAACTACCCCAATCCTACAACGAGAAGCCTCACTGTCCTTTTGATCACTTGTGTTCCCTTCAGATCTCCCTGACTCCATTGAATACCGCTCATCTCACGTTATAACTCCTCTAACTCATATGTTACTCCCCAATCTATGATATTCTTCAGTTACTGCAATTCTCATTCTTTATCTCCAGAGCTTCCAATCCCCCTGATCGATGTAAGGTTATTGATCCCTTGCAGTATTTTTAACACCTGTAACAGCCTCCAACTCCTCAATGCATCCTTGCGCCAAAGCCTCCTCAAATACTACAGCTCACTGTCTTTGCAATATCTTCCAGCAACTGCTACCCTGTTGATTTCTGTAACCTCCTACAGAACAGCAGTTCACATGTCTATATTACTAATGGGAATGCTGCAAACCTGCCTTCAAAGTCCACACTAGCTCTCTGAACTCCTGCAGCTCTACAACCCTCAGTACCTCTGGATCCTCCAATCCCTACACTTCTCCCTCGCTGTGTGAACTAATCCAGCCCCTTCACCCCTCCCTATCTCACTCCCTCCTGCAGCTCCAACTATTGTCCATGTCAGTGTAATTCCTAGCACCGACAATCCTCCCGGTCTCTAAAAACTCCTGTAGCTCCATATACCACCTCAATCTGTGTAATCTCCAGTCCGTTCAATCCTCCCTTTCTCTATAAACTCGCGCAGCTCCAATTACCACCCCAATCAGTTCCTCCAATCCCCCGTTTCTCTATAAACTCCTGCAGCTCCAAATACCACCCCAATCTGTCTAATCTCCAGTCCGTCAAATCCTCCCTTTACCTGTAAACTCCTGCAGCTCCAAATACCACCGCAATTTGTGTAATCTCTAATCTGTCCAATCCTCCCTTTCTCTATAAACGCCTGTAGCTCCAAATACCACCCAATCTGTCTAATCTCCAGTGCCTACAAAACTCCCTTTCTCTATAAACCTTTGTAGCTGCAAATACCACCTCTATTTGTGTCATCTCCAGTCCCGACAACCCTTCCAATCTCCGTATCTCCTGTAGCTCCAAAGACCACCCCATCTGTGTAATGTCCAGTCACTGTATTCCTCCCTATCGCTGTAACTCCTTCAGGACTGATAACCCTGTAACTCTCCTTGACATCTTTCAGCCCGACAACCTATCTGATCTCTAACCACCAACAGTGATCTCAAACCAAACTCCAGTCTTTACAACCCAACTTTTCTCTGTTAGCTTCTCTGGTGTCTGTATTCCCCGAAATCTCCGATTACAGATGCTTGCTCAGGTAAACAATGTCTCAGTACAGAGTATGACAGAATATGTAAGGACACAAGAATCTTCGGTTTTATCAATACTTTTGCCTCATTTTCTAAATTTTAACGACTGCAAGTTCAACCTTCTCCACCTCTTCTCATCAATATCCCTCCATTTTGAAGATCAGCCTGGTGAACCTTCTGTGAGCCGCCTCCAATGCAAGAACATTTTCCCTCCAGATAGGGAACCAAACCTGTTCTCAGTATCCTCAGTTTGAGCTGATTGGAGTCATCTATAGATGTTACAAGCCTTCCCTAATTTTATTCTCCATTCCCTTTGGAATCAATGCCAGCATTCCATTTACGTTCTCTATGACTTGCTGGCCCTGTATGCCAACTTTCCCCAGATTTATACACAACGATTCCCACGTTACTCCGTGGTGTAGCTTTCTGCAGTTGATCTGAAACCAAGAAGTGACAGAAATAATCAGGAACGTATTGGAATGTATGGTAAACGATATGCCAGAAATTATAACTGCACACTTAGAAACCTATGGAAAAAGCACAGTCCATAAGACCATCATTTATAGGAGTAGAATTAAGCCATTCAGTCCATCGGGTCTATTCCACTATTCAATTATGGCTGAATTGTTTCTCAACCCCATTCTCTCGCTTACTCCCTCTAACCTTGATCTCCTTACTGATAAAGAACCAAGCTATTTCTGAGTTAGGTACGCTAAACCACTTCCCCATGAGGTAGTCAGTTCCACAGATCCATCACCGCACTCACAGCCCCATGAGATAGTCAGTTCCACAGATCCATCACCCTCTGGCTGAATAAATTCCTTCACATCTCTTTTTGTTTAAAGATTCACTACAGAGTGGAAACAGGCCCTTGGGCCCAACCAGTCCACACTGACCCTCCGAATAGGAACCCACCCACACCCATTTCACTCTGACTATGTTGGATGGGCACTGCAGCATGACCAATTCATCTGGCCTGCTCATCTTTGGACTGTGGGAGGAAACCGGAGCACTCGGAGGAAACCCATGCAGAAATGGGGAGAATTGTAAACTCCACACAGACTGTTGCTTGAGGCTGGAATTGAACCTGGGACCCCTGGTGCTATGAGACAGCAGTGCTAACCACTGAGCCCCCGTGCCACCCCTTGAACCACCGTGCCACCCTCTATTCTAAAGGGTCGGCCCTTCACTTTGAAGCTCTGCCCTTGGCCCCTAGTCTCTCCTATTAGTGGAAACATCTTCCCCACGTCCACTCCATCCAGGCCCCTCAGTATTCTGTCAGTTTGAATGAGTTCTGCCACCGTCTCTTCAACTTCATCAAGTGCAGACCCAGAGACTTCACTTGCTCCCGATATGGTACGAATTTCATCCCTGGGATCTTTCTTGGAAACCCATTTCTCGTACCCCTTCACATCCTTTGTCCAAACTCTTAATGTATAATGTGTAGAGTGTAGTCCCAACACTGACCCCTGCGGAACTCCCCTCATCACCAGTTCCCATCGTGAAAAAGACACCTTTCTTCACACTCTCTGTCTTGTGCCAATCAAACAAATCCTCTATCCATGCTCAGCATGTTGTTCTGCCAGGGAAATTTCATTTCACATCCACTGCTGGATTTAATTTTCTGTCTGGCTGTAAACAACAGAGTTTCACCATTACCTTGCCACCTGTAATTCCCTGGAGAAGTTGGTGGTGAGCTGCCTTCCTGACCCACTGCAGTCCTTTGGGTGCAGGGACAGACACAGTGCTGGCAGATGGAGCGTGCCTTGGAGTGCACCTTGGAAATGCTGGTGTTCCCGTGCACCGGGAGCTCCTGTCCTTCCAGGGTATAGTGGTTCCGCGTTTGGGAAGTGCTGTTGAAAGAGCCTTCCTTAGTGACCTCAATGCTACTTGTAGATCTTTTATTCCTTCATTCATTCATGAACATGAGCTTTCTTGGCCGGGCCAGCATTTATTGTTGATTTGGAGTTGTCACTAAGAAGGTGGTGGTGAGCTGCCTTCCTGAGCCATTGCACCAGCCATTGGAACTGTTGTTATCTGTGTCCCCTCCAGCAGGCGCTACAACACTCCTCACGTCTGTAACTGCACACAGACAATGCAGCTCTCCCTTTCATATCTGACATCTTCCCCGTTTTATAACTCTTATAGTTCCTCACAATATCTCACCTCCTCAATTCGCATCTGTGCTAGAGATCACTAAAATTTCTTTATTGTTGTTTAAAATTCTGATCACCCAAAATCTCTCCCTTTTAAAAATTGTAACCCGTTCAGTTTCTGTTACTCTCCATATAACTGTAATCAATGACAGCACAGGTTCCCTTCCTAAATCTCTATAATTACAATGGTTGTGTGTGCTAAATTTGGCAATATTCTTCCTCATTATACATCTCAGGACTTACAGCCCCTACAATCCGTCTATTTGGAATGCTCCCATTCTGTGCACCTCCTCATTTCCTGAGGGTCCTTGAAAATCACCAGTGCCCCAAAGGTTTATATTCCTCCCAGTTACTGCAAGTATTCTCACTCTGTCACATCAAAGTCTGTCACATCAAAGTCTCCATTCAAGGCTCCAGGACAAGACAACACTTATTGGATGTCAATTTGCTTTTGTTGAAGTCTACACATCTCTGTAACCAGTTCAGAAAAATCCCTTTAGACTCTACAAAGCTCCGTCATTAACAAGCCACCATCTCTTATTTCCTTTGCCTTCTTCAATCTCTGAAACTCTCACTGTATCTTCCAGTACACATCTGTAGTTGCTGCAGGTCTGCCTAGCTCTCCAGATAACCTATTCCATCCCATATAGCTCGCTCAATCACTGTAACACCCTCTGCTCTGTCTAATCCTCTTCTTTTCCACTGTCTTCCAGGCACAACAGCGATCCAGTGTGGGAGCAGTGCGGAATGGGATGTTATAAATCTCAGCTGAGGCTTGAAGTCTACCTTTACCTGGGAATAACAAAGGGAGAGAACATGAGAGAGAGCAGCACAGATCGGAAGAATATAAATCAGCAGCATGGATCGAAGCCTACTGGGACTTGGAGTTGGAGAAACAGCAGAGCAGGAGGCTCGAAATCAACACCAAGTAATAGAGGAAGTGACCATGCGAGGGAGCAGAACGGAGTGGGAACTGGAGGATTACACGTACCTGGGAGTCACAGAGACGTTGACGCTGTGAGGGAGCAGAGTGGAGTGAGAGCTGGAGGATTACACGTCCCTGGGAGTTACAGAGACGGTGACCCTGTGAGGGAGCAGAGTGGAGTTGCAGCTGGAGGATTACAGGTACCTGAGAGTCACAGAGATAACTTTCTGTGGCTGGGCCTTGTCTGCACTGGGTTTGAAAGAAGTGCAAGATCCATCACAGAAAAAGCTGAAAGTTAATTGGCTGATAATAAACTGTTATTAGCGACTGTGTGTAAATTGCTATATGCAGCAAATCTATTTTTTTTCAAATTTTGAATGCATTATTGAACTCAGAAATAAGATTAATAGGTGAATACCTGAGCCAATATGATAAATTAATCTCAGTAAGCCACAGTTGGACAATGGACTTACCCCTAATGTTATTTCCTTGATGTTAAGTTATACTCAGTAAATAATTAAATAAGACGAGGTAACTTGCAGTTTAGGACATGATAGCACATGTTTGTCAAATGGAAAATGTGTTTTGTGACATTGAGGATTCGCAGGCCCTCTGGCGTTCTAGATGAACACAGGGTCTTAGAGCTCAGACAGCAACTGGAGACTCTGTGGGACATCTGTGACGCTTAGAGTTAGATGGATAGCAGATATAGAGAGAGGATCACCCTGCAGAAATGACAGCCTGGAATAAGGAAGGGAATGGGGGACTACACAATCGAAGAGAAACAGTCAGGTTATCCAGGAATAGCCTGATGTCTCCCTCCCAATTCAATTTCCGAGTTTGGAAACTGATGAAGGTGATGCCTGCTCAGGGGAGTGCAGTCAGAGACATGTCTGTGGCACCACGAGCAGCCTGTCTGTACAGGAGGGGAGGGAGAAGGAAAGAGGAGCAATAGGCACAGGGGAGACAGGAAAGTGAAGAAGGTGTCAGTGTGTCTGTAATTCCAGGATGGTGGTGTTAAGAATGTCACTGTGTCTGCAGGACATTCGTCTGGGGGACAGTGAGCAGTCAAAGGTCATGTCAATGTTGGTAGGAGTGACCTGGGTAGGAAGGGTGCAGTGGTCTGGGAATCAGGATTTAAAGATCTAGGTGGATGGTGAGCAAGCAGGACCTCAAATGTAGCAATTCCTGGAATACTCCCAGTGCCGTGTACAAGTAAGAACAGAACTCTGAGTTTTAGTTAAATGAGAGTGTGACTGGAATGATATGCAGCAGGAAGGGCTTCAGATTCCTGAGACATTGTGGCTTGTTCTGGGGCAGGCAGCAACTGTACAACCTGGATGGGCTAACGTGACAGAGATGGGACGGAAGTCCTTCTGGGGTGTGTGGGAGGGATTGAAAATAACTTGGCATGTGTATGGGATCCAAAAAGGAATAGTAGAGGTAATGCGAGATGCAATTGGTACTAATTTACAACAACAAGTTTAACAGTGGAAGATGGAGTGAGAAAGAAAGCCTTAATCTGAGGTACTCTGCATGGATGCGAATACTCAGAGTCTGGGGAGTTCCAAATGCAGATTGCTGTATGGAAATCTGATGTATTGATCACCGAGAGTTGGCTCAAGGATGTCAGGACTGGGTGGTAAATATTGCTGGGTATAAAGGATTCCAAAATGATAGAAGGGAATGGAAAGGTTGATGGTAGAAGTATTAGTTGAGATTAGCGTTAGTTAAGGGATCCAAGAGAAAGAGAATCCATCCAAGGACACAATGAATTTGGCTGGACCGACAGAACAAAAAGTGTACAATTTAACTGTGAGGTATAGTCTGTCAGCCAGCCACCCTTGGAAAGGGTGGAGAGAATAAATATGCAAGTTCATTTGAGAGCGATGACAATACTACAGATTAGTTATACTGAGAAACTTAATATATACAGATATTGACTGGGTTACTGGTGGTGAAGGGTCATGAGGGGTCAGTATCCCTGGATTACATGGAGGATAGCTCACTTCAGGAGTATGTGTCCAGCCCAAGAGAGTATGTACTTTTGGACCTGGTCCTTGGGAAAGAGGTGGGGCACGTGGATCCAGTGTCAGTAGGGGAAAATTTTGTGGTGTAGCCATCATTTTATTGTAACGTTCAGGATGATAATAGAGAATGATGTGCAAGAATTGAGAGTGATAAACATGAGTTGACGAAAAGCAGCCTTCAATGGTGCAAGAAGGAATCAGGGAACCTTTCAACAAGGCCAGTGAAATGGTAGTTTTAAATCGTGTGATCCAGTCAGATTGAGTTGGGATTATGGAGATGGGGCTTCAGTGTGACCATGACAGAGATCTGAATAAACAAAGGTTTTCCCCATTTCTACAGGAAGGATAAATAGGCCAACACAGTGAAGTAGCATTGTGTTTCAAGGATGGGATTAGTATTATTGTGATGCTAATCAATTCACACACTGCTCCCAGCCCTTACCCCTCATCCCTGCGTATTAATCCTATCAGATATTGGTAACCTGTGAAAACTTCAGAAAATAGCAGTCTAGACAAGATCAATCTGTCCACTGTCTGCATTGGACAAGATGTAACGTTGTTTTTTAAAGTCCTAGATCTGTCTCCCCGGATACTATAGGACTTCAGCTGCAGATCCCGGCACCTTTTTAAAATGGTTTGAGAGTTTCTGCCTCTACTCCACTTCCATTTGTGCCTCCCAGATCCCGACCATACTCTGGGTGAAATAACAACTTTCCTCACCACTTTCCTGATATTTCAGCCAATTATATTACATATTCACCACTGGTAAAGCAGATTACCAGCAGGAAAAACATGTTATTTCCCTCTCTACCCAGGCTCCTGACAGCATGTGCACCCCAATCGAATCTCCTTTCAGTATCCTCCATTCCAAACTTTCCCCATAACTGCACTTCCACTGTCACAGGGTAACGAATCTCCTCTGTACCTCTCCAGTCCAATTCCACCTTCCATGTGATGGGATGACCAGAACTACACACAATCCCCAATCTGTGTCATTATTTATACAATTCCTGCATAAGCTTCCTCCTCTGAAATTCTGCACTTTGGCTGATAGAGGAAATGATCCATTTGCTACATTAATGAGATTATTGATGTTTCCAGCCCACACTGACCATAATCTCATTTATTGTACATTCCTCTCTATTGTTGATGTCCCCAAATGCCTTGCCTTGCACTTCTCTGGGTTGTTTGCTTCATTCACCTGGACCCCATAGTTTCTGTTTATAAACAGCCTGCCATGGGATCTCTCGAAAAATCCAAGTAATTCACATGCAGTCACAAGTTACTGCCTCAAACCGACACAGTCAGATTAATTACACACGATCTTCCTTGACCAAATCCAGACCGACTGTCCTGGAATCACTGGGACTTCCTCAGTGACCGTTTATCCATTGTCTCAGAATTCCAGCCGTGACCTATTCAGTCAGTCCCTTGCTCCACATTAAACAAAGTTGCGGTATTAGCCATTCTCCAGGCCTCCGGCACCATCCCTGCATCCAGTGAGGATTGGATAATGTATGTAACTATAAGGCAGGGAATTCTCCCCGGTTCCTTTTAACAGTCTGGAACATCGTGTTACCCCTTTTTGAGGATTTGAATCTACTGTATATTTGTCTGCTCCAAGTTTGTTGCTCCCAAAATGTCAACCCTATTTTCATTCAGACAGACAGAGGTCTAACCCATCTTATGATTTGGTCAAGTCTCATTTTAATCGGGTTTCATGGAGGGTTTCTCTCCACAAGGTGAATTGCATTTTCTCATGATACCATCCCCAATCTGCCTCATTGCCTAACCTCCCTGCCCCGGTCTTCCTCTCATCTGACACGAACACGATGATTTTTCCCTTTTGTCATAACAACTGCCCTCTGCCTGGATATCCAGAATGCACTGGCCTCCCTGTTTCCAGGAGCCATCTTTAAAAAGTCATTTTACTCTTGGATTGTGAATCTGAGGCTGGCCTGGACATGGCAGAGGGGGTAAAACTGGGGCCCCACTTTGTGGCCAAGCCCCTGAGTTTCTGCTTGGATGGCATGGTGCAGGAGAGGGACATTATCTTCCGAAAGGGCTGGCAGGGGAAGCTATGACACCAGACCCTGCCAGCTTGGTCCGAGGCTGATCCCTGGGTCAGTGAGGTGCCAGCCTTCTGGGTGAATGTCCAGCAGTGTAGGAAGGAGGTCAGTGACCTTCTCCACTCCACCAGGGTAAGTGCCACCATCTGCACTTTGCGGCCTCACCCTCACTCTCTCTTTGTTACTGCACCCACCTTCCACCAAGGCTCATGTTCTCCCACCCTCAGTGAATGCAGCACTTTCTCCCAGTCTCTCTCTAATCTCTTCTCTGCCCCTCTGCCCAACTCTGCCTGGTGTCTGTGCTGCCCACTCCCTCAGAACACCTCGACACTTTTCCCCCAGCTGTGCCAGCACTAACAGCTGTAGCAACCACTTCCATTTCCCTAACCCTACTTGGTAATTCTCACATTCCTGAAGGAGCCATCCCACACTAGGGCACGAAGGGGCAGCCTAACATTCATCTCCTCATTTCCTCACAGGGGAAGGATCCTGACCCGAACAACGATGAGAGGCTGACTGACCGTGTCCAAGCTCCCAGACTGGGATCTGAGACTCCCGCTGACACACTGTGCTGGGCACCGTGACTGACTGTGGACAATGATATCAAGCTTCCTGTGTTTGTATCTCTGCTAAACACCAACACAACACAGCAGACGAGTGAGCCTGGTAGCTCTAGCTGAGGAGAAACGCTGCTAAAGGCAGGGTAAGGCAAGGCAATAATTCAGTGAGCATTCAAGTCAGCTCAAAGTGAATGTGTACAAACACGGAGTGAGCAGCCCAGAGGGACAGTCCATGAGCTGGGCGTGTGCCTGAGCACAGTGTCCTTGCAGCAGCATTGCAATGAGAGTTGTCAATGTACCCTGAGCTGCAGCATTGAAGTACAGAAGTATACTGTAGTAGTTTGGAGATGTACTGGGATGGCATGGTGAGGCTGGCATGTGACAGATGCCAGCGTTGGTGGGTGTGGAGTACGTGCAGTTTCTGTGAGTGCAGTGTCCCCCGAGACGTTGGTGTCCAAGATAGAAGGCCGCAGGACCGAGGGTCATGATGGCGTTACCAGCTACCAGCTCTGACATTCATGTAAAATTCTCAATATTGAGTTTCCCCACAGTGGGGAACGATATGAAGCTGCAAGTTGATGAGGGGAGGCATGCACAATAATGTGGCTGTTGATAATCAGTAATCATTCAGTGAGCATCTTGCCACTCTCGTGCTCAAATCTTGTCTTAAAGAACAGTTCAGCACAGGAACAGGCCCTTCAGCCCAGCAAGCCCACACTGACAGATGATGCCCTTCTAAAGTTAAAACAAAAGTTTTTGCTCCAATACCCTCTATATCATTCTGTAATTAGATTAGATTACTTACAGTGTGGAAACAGGCCCTTCAGCCCAACAAGTCCACACCGACCCGCCGAAGCGCAACCCACCCATACCCCTACATGTACCCCTTTTTACCTAATACTACGGGCAATTTAGCATGGCCAATTCACCTGACCTGCACATCTTTGGATTGTGGGAGGAAACCGGAGCACCCGGAGGAAACCCACACAGGCACGGGGAGAATGTGCAAACTCCACACAGTCAGTCGCCTGAGTCGGGAATTGAACCCGGGTCTCTGGCGCTGTGAGGCAGCAGTGCTAGCCACTGTGCCACCGTGCCGCCCACTTACTCATACTTGTGCAAAGATCCATCTGAAACCTTGCTATATTGGCTTCTTCCCCTCTATCAGTGCATTCCAGGCACTTTCACGTTCTGTCTGGAAAAGCAAAAAAAACCTTACCTGAACTTTCTCCCTTTTACCTAAAACCTACGGTCCTGAGTAATTGATATTTTTACTCTAACTGTCCTTCTATCTATGCCTCTGACAGTTTTGTAAATATCTATCAGGTAGCCCCATAGCCAATGATGCCCAGGTTCAAACAAACCATGTGTGTTCAATTTCTCCTTCTGGCTAATACCCTCCAAACCAGACAACATGCTGGTAAAACTTTTCCATACCCTCTCCAACACTTCAAAATCGTGTGGCAACCAGTAATGTACACAATATTCTAAATGTAACTCGAACTAAGTTTATCTACAGCAGCAATATGACTTGCTAATTTTCATACTGCATGCTCCGATGCAGGTCTGCAAGTTTGCCGTCAGTCTTCTTGATCACCCTATCCACCCGTTTTACCACTTTCAAGGAACTATGGAGCTGTACACCATGATCCCTTCGGATGTTGATGCAATCAATAGTTTTTGAATCCACTTTGTACTGCTCTCCTTCATTAGAGCTTCTAAAATGCATCACGTCACAATTGTCCAAATAAAGTTACATCTGTGTTTTCTCTGTCCAAGTCTGCAGCTGACCAATATACTGCTGTATTATCTGGCTATCTTCCTCACAATCTGCAACTCCGCCAATCTATTTACAGATCTCCAGTCACAAAAACACTGTTCCACCACTAGTCTGTCTTCTCTGACCAAGCAGCTCTCTATCCATCTTACTAACTGACCACGGATCCCATTTTACTTCAACTTCTGCATGAGCCTGCCATAAGGAACCATATCAAAGGCCTTGTTAAGGTCCAATTGGCAAACGTTCAGCCCCATGCCCTCCTCAATCAATTTTGTCACTTCCTCAAAACATTCAATTAAGTTTGTGAAACATGATCCTCCCCACGCAACTGTGTTGCCTGTTGCTAGTAAGTCCATGCGAGAGTACTGTTGGAGCTGCACTCATTCAGACAGATTCCTGACATGAACCTTGCAGATTAGATTAGATTCCTTACAGTGTGGAAACAGTCCCTTCGGCCTAACAAGTCCACATCAACCCTGCGAAGAGTATTCCACACACACCCAATTCCCTCTGAATAAAACACTTAACAATTTAGTATGGACAATTCACCTGGCCTGCGGGAGGAAACGCATGCAGACACAGGGTGAATGTGCAAACTCCACACAGTTAGCCACCCAAGGCCAGAATCAAGCCCAGGGCCTTGACGCTGTGAGGTACCAGTGCTAAACACTGAGCCACCATGCCGCTCTTGATGGCTCCCGTAGACTGGGACATATGATGGGCCGTGATGGTTACTGTACAGTGGGAGGTATGTTTAATCTGATGGTTACTGTACAGTGGGAGTTATGTCGGGCGGTGATGGTTTCAGTACAGTGGGACGTATGTAGGGCCGTGATGGTTACTGTACAGTGGGAGGTATGTCAGGCCGCGATGGTTACTATACAGTGGGAGGTATGTCAGGCCGTGATGGTTACTGTACAGTGGGAGGTATGTTTGACTGTATGATCTGTACAGAGTATGATTCTGCTGCTGCCGATGGCCCTCTGCACCTCATGGCTGCATCATCATTAATTATTCAACCTGTTTAAAGTCTGTCCCATTCAGTACTCAAGGGGCTACATATCATGGTGATGAGGATCTGCAAAATGCGAAGGTAGCCCTTGCTCCCCATTGTGCAGTGACCATTCTGACTGATATTTGAAATGGGGAGGTGTATCTGCAGCAGGCAGATCGGTGATGATGTGATCAATTGTATGTTTCCTTTTTATTGATTCCACCATAATCTGCCACAGAGCAGTCTAACAACCACAGGATCCAGCATCAATGCTGAGCACTATGATTAGATTGGATTCCATACCATACAGAATGGGAACAGGCCCTTCGGCCCAACCAGTCCACACCGACCCTCCGAAGAGCAGCACACGCCTTTCTGACTAATGCACAGAACACTATGGGCAGTTTACCATGGCCAATTCACCAGAGCTGCACATCTTTGTACTGTGGGAGGAAACCCACGAAGTCACAGAGAGAATGTGCAAACTCCACACAGGTAGTTGCCCGAGGCTGGAATCCAAGCTGGGACCCTGGTGCTGTAAGGGAGCAGTGCTAACCACTGAGCCACTATGCCACCCTATATTGACGATGTAACAAGTAGCTGTCCCCCTCTGCCTGGTTGTGTCCTGTCAGTGGGACAGAACCTACCAGAGAGGGTGATGATGTTGCCTGGGACATAGTCCTGTTCACAGAATCTTGCTTTACAGACAATATCTGACTGTTGCTTGATTAGTCCATGGGAAATATATACCAGGTCACTTTCACATTTTCTGTAATGAAGAGTTAATATCACTTTATTTCTTACATACTTTAAAGTAAACCAAACATCATTGTTTTTCAGTTGAGCACTATTGAAGTAAACAATAATTGAATTACCAGAGCGCACAGCTAACTATTACACAATTCGGTGACTGTAGTAAACAGCCGATTCATGTTCAGATCAGGGAACACACCATCTTGCAGGCAGCAAAGCTATTGAAAATGACTTTGAGGAAAAGCCTGAATTCAGACACAGTGTTATTGGGCCTCAGCACGACCTCCAAAACATTGGCCATCTGTCCAGAGAGCTTCCAAACTGGAGCTGGGTAGTTAGTCTCACAACACCTCACAATAGACTGGATAGAGACATACCTGAACAACGGGGAGATGTGTGGGGGGCAGACTAGTCAATGGACGAGCACATGGATCTGGTCCAGACACAGTTCAATATTTATAACAACAACCTATAAACAGCCATGTATTGCAAGTATATCTCTTCTTGTGTGCCACAGAAACTATGTAATTCTGCACCTTGGACCTGATCCTGAATGAAGGTGTTATAAAGGTGATGGACTCCCGCAGCACATGGCATCTTACATTGAATCCCTCATAAACCATATTCAGTGCATGTTAGCCCCACAATGTCAGTATCCAAACAGAATTGTGCAGCTCCATTGATGGCCAGCGTGATCCCAGCCCAACAACCTTGTGTGTGACCTGAGCTGGAAATCTCTGTGTAAACGTTTGCAGCATTGTTCTAACCATTAACAGCCATTAAGTAAAGTCTCTATACTCAAGGTCCGATATCCTTTCATAATACCAACTTTTAGATTGTCCAATAAGCACAAACTCCACCCATTTATTCAGTACACTGTCATAACAACAATATGATTAAAACTCACAGTAAGTAGCGTTGAAATGATGAGTCTCATTGCCACACCCAAGACCAAATTATTATTAAGTACAAGGACTTTGAAAATATACAATTATTTTCCCTTTATTAACATTGTTAATGAATAGTCGATTCTCCTGCTCCTCAGATGCTGCCTGAACGTCTGAGTATTTTTTCAGAACCACACGTTTTGACTCTGATCTCCAGCATCTGCAGTCCTCTCTTTCTCCTTGCTAATATTCACTCATAATTACTTTCATGGCAACAATGTCACTGTGTGTTTAAACACGTTCCTGTCAGATATGAGTACATTTTCAGTTGCTTCTGTCTGTCTCAGAGCTCAGTAATGTGGGATGAAAATGCCAGTGTCTGTGATGCTCAGTATGTAGGCCATGCCTCTGACAGACTGACAGATTGTTTCAAACAGCATATCCCTTCAGCTGTTCACAACAAGCAAGTTACTGCTTGGACCAACTAGCCTGAGCTCACAAAACCCAAAACACAGTGTCCAGCAATAAACAGGTCTAGACAATGTTTTTTATGTTAATTTATTCATGAAATGTGATTGCGACGGCATTTATTGATAGATAGGGAACTTGAAACAGTGACACTGAAGAAACGGCAATATACTTCCCAATCAGGATAGTAGATGGTTTGGAACAGAACACAAACATGGTGGGGGTCCCGTGTATCTGCTTCCCTTGTCCTTCTCGGTGGTCGGGGGTTCAGAGGTACGTTGTAAGGAGCCTTGGTAAATTTCTGCAGAGCACCGTGTAGATGTCAGGTATTGTTCCTACTGAGCGTCAGTGGATGAGGGGTGAAGCTGCACTCACACAGGCAAATGGAAGTATTTAATCACACACACATTCAACATGTGTCTTAGCAATAGGGGACAGGCTTTCAGAAAATTTGAGGGGAGTTATTCCTGCAGAATTTCTAGCCCCTGACATATTCGTGTAGCCAATGAATTTATATGCATCAGAAAGTGGCACTGAAAAATCAAAACAGGTCAGGGAGCATCTGAAGTATAGGAGAAGTCAATGTTTTAGCATAAGCCCTTCACAGGAATGGGTAATGAAATCATATGGTCAGTTCAGTTCAGGTTAACGGTAATCCCAGAGATATTGCATGGTGTGTGTTCAGTTATGGTGGTGGCATTGAACATTAGAGGAGGTGGTTCAATTTTCTATTGTTAGAAGTAACTGTTGTCTGGCACATGTGTATGGAAATGGTATTGTCACTGTTAAGCACACACCTGCATATTTCCAGGTCCTGGTACATTTGGATAAGAACTGATTCAGTATCTGAGTAAATCACAAATGCTGTGGAACATTTTGTCCAATCATTGGCAAACATCCCCACTTGTGATTTTACAGTCATTCATGAAGCCGCTGAAAATTATTGACCCTCGGGCGGGGAGCACTCTTACAGCTCACTGTTGCTGTCCCTCTCTCTGAGTTGGGAAGCTTGCTTCTGCAGTTCCACCTGCTCCAGAGGTGTCAAACAACATATCTGAATGGAATAATATTATACTATCTACCACAATGAGCTGAGTGAGGACTTGGTTAATTCAATCAGTTGGACGGCTGATTTGTAATACAGATTAATACCAACAGTGTGGGTTCAATTCTGCACTGACTAAGGTGACTGAAAAGGGCTGTTCTATTCAATCTCTCCCTTGCTTGAGACATGATGACTTGAGACTTGAGACAGTTAAATTACCACCAGTCGTCTCTGTCTAACGAGAGAGCAGCCCTATCATCCTGCAAGTGTATGGTGCCTTACCTTTCCATTTTTGATCTACAGGCTTACCCAGAAACCCCTCCCATGGGGAACTGCTGCAGAGCTGTCCTGGAGCTGAGATGGCTGCTGTCCACCAACCCCAGCAACCTTCAGCCAGTGCAGACGATTCCTATTTGCTCCAGTTTTGCCATTAATCGTGGATACGACACTTGGTCAAATGCAGTTATGATGACGTTAAGTGCAGTCAGTGTTGCCTCACCTTGAGAATTCAGCTGCGTGGTCTCTTGTTGTACATCATTAAACCAAGGCTTCAATGCGCCCGAGGGATGAGAGCCCAAACTGAGCTTCAGTGAGCAGGTTGGTGCTGAGGAAGTGCTGCCTGATCCCACTGTGGGTGACATCTTCCCTCCCTTTATTAATGATAGAGATGAGAGCAAAGGGGCAGTCATGGATTGTCTGATGTTTTGTCTGTGTGTGTAGAGGACACACCCGGATAGTTTCCCCCATTGACAGGTCGAAGCCAGTGCTATCCCAGCAGGAACAGCCTGAAAGGAATGTTATCAGGGCCCACAGCCTTTGCATTCTCCAATCCCTCCAGCTGTTTGGAATTACCACACCCAGTGAATCGTATTAGCTGAAGACTGCCATCTCGAGGAGACTAAAATAGATCATCCTATCGATACTTCTGTCTGAACATTGTTGTGGCCGTTTCAGCCTTAGCTTTTCTATTGTGTTGGGCTCTTCCATCATTGAGGAAGATGATATGTGGGGATCCTCCTCCTCCAGTGAGTTGTTGATTGATACCACCATTCAACCTGACTGCATGTGACAGGATTGCAGAGATTAGGTCAGATTTGTTGGTTAGATCTGTCTGTCACTAGCCGTTTATGCTATTTGGAGAGTAAGTGGTCCTGTTTGGTAACGTCACTTCATTTTGAGGTGTACCTGGTGCTGCTCTTAGCCAGCCCTCCTCTATTCTCCATTAAACAAGGGTTTATCCCCGGCCTGATGGTCAGGGTAAAGTGGACCATATGCCAGGCAGTGACAGTGAAAGTTCTGCTGGAGTACTATTCTGCTTCTGTTGATAATGATCCGAATCACCTCACACAGGCCAGTTCTGAGTACTAGAACTCTTCGAAATCTGTCCTGTTTAGCACAACACACACACACACACACACACACTTCACATTTGGTCTTTGTCTCCAGAAATATTGTGTGTGGTAATCATTGTTCCCAATATGGGCATCGATCAATGTCTCTGCAGCCGTGGTGAAGATCAGGTCATGTATGTTTCTCCCTGTCAGTCGTTCCCTCCCCACCCGGTGCAGACTCAGTCTCGCAGCTATGTTCTTTTGGACACGACCATCTCGATCAGGGATGCTACTGCTGAGCCCCTCTTGGTGGTGATTTTGAAATAGCCCACCCAGGATACATTCTCCAGCCCATTCACTCTGTCAGTGCGTCCTCCAAGTGTTCAATGTCGAGGGACACTGATCCATCAGCTGAGGGAAGGGTGTCAGCAGGAGGTTTCGTGTCTGTGTTTGATCTGACACGTGAGGCTTCGTTATGCCAAATTGTTGCTTGAGGAGTCTGTAGGACGTCTCTCCCACATTTAGCCCTAGTCCCCGGACGTTAAGAAGGAGGGATTTCCAGTGTCCAGTGTCTACAGGGCTTTTTATTAATCACTATCAATCGAAGGGCCTCTTCTGTGCTGTATGACACTCACTCTATAACTCTTGTAATTGGACACTCCAAAGTCTCACTGCTTCAGTTCCTCCAAGTGCCTTGTCTATTCCACAGATTTCTACAATATGTTCTCTATTAAGACATTGCATAATTCCATTTTAAAACTATCTACGTGTATCTCTGTATCTTTCCCTGTCATCTCCTCCAGCCGCGACATCCATCTGTATCTCAGTAACCCTCCATATCACTACAACCTTTATATCATACTACAGCCACATCTATCACTGTAAACTCCGCCAGCCCCTGCACCCCTCCCTAACTCTCTAAACTCCAGCTGCTTCACCTTTCCACATACCCTGTGAATGAGTTCAAAAATATCTCACTCACCTACTCTAGCATGCACAGGCCACACTATTTCTGTCATACCTCCAGTCTTGCTTTCTTATCTCTGTAATATCTCGCATCTTGCTTTTCTATCTGTGTTACATTTCCAGCCTTGCTTTCCTCTCTCTGTACCATGTCCAGCCTTTCTTTCCTACCTCTGTTGCATCTCTAGCCTTGATTTCCTCTCTTTGCAACATCACCAGCTTTGCTTTCCTCTCTTTGCAACATCTAGAACCTTGTTTCCCTTTCTCTGGAACATCTTCAGCGTTTCATTCCTATCACTGAAACACCTCCAGCCTTGCTTTCCTCTCTCTGTAACATCTCCAGCCTTGCTTTCCTATCTCTCTGTAACATCTCCAGTCTTGCTTTCTTTTCTCTGTAACATTTCTGGCCTTATTTTCCTCTCTCTGTAACATTTCATGGCTTGCTTTCCTCTCTCTCTAACATCTCCAGCCTTGCTTTCCTCCCTTTCTGTAACATCTTCAACCTTGATTTTTTATCTCTGTAACATCTTCGGACTTGCTTTCCTTCACACCTCAGTGAATTGGTTTTTACACACCTCAGTGAACTGGTTATATATTTGCTCCTGCATTTTCTTCTTTCTGGGGCTCTATAAAATATCCCCAGCAGTGTGTCTGTCATCGTTTGGACCCTCACCTCGACCCATAGTGCGTTATTTGAAGACATGTTCAAGGTATTGTCCCTCCTCACTGCAGTAACTGTTCCTTAATTAATAATGCAACACCACCTCCTCTTTAATGCCCTCTCCTGTCTTGCGTATAGTTCCAGTACAACAGAATATTGGGTAGTTAGCCCTGACCCCTCTCAAACACGTCTCTGTGATGGCCAAAACGTTCCACCTCCACATGTCAACTCTTGGCATTATCACAACAGTCTGTCTGATAATACTGCCAGTATTAACGTAAGCTGGAATATAACACCTGGAATAATCTGTGCATCGGAGTTCTTCAATCATTCACTATTTCTTATCAGGCTGCCCAAACCATGAACCAAAATTGTATCTCTGGGACTGAATGAATATTTGTTGAATTGTAAGTTCTTTTTTCAAAAAATGTATTCATCAAGTACAACTTTCCAGAACTAAGCAGTGAGCTCCACATACAATGAGTTTATGATGGTTAATCCCCACCTCAGTGTGCAGAGGGGACAGCCCTCAGTAATGGAGAAACTGAGGACTGCAGTTGATGGAGATTAGAGTCGAAAAGTGTGGTGCTGGAAAAGCACAGCAGGTCAGGCAGCATCCGAGGAGCAAAACAGTTGACAGTTCGAGCATGAGTTCTTTATCAGGAAGGGATTGGTGCATTCCTTTTTCTTTGATTCCGTGATTCGCAGGACGTTGGGAACCGTACTCGCTCAGGAAGGCAGCAATGTATACAGCACTGAAATGGAAAGCATTCAATCAGTTGGTTCGACAGGTTGCAGACAAGTTGAGGGGAAGTACAGATGGATTGAAATATAAACATAAGGATAGATAAATCCCCTGAGTCAATGTGGTATACCCTAGGTTACTCTAGGAAATGATGGAAGAGATTGTCGTGCCTTTGGTGATAATCTTTGCATCCTCGCTGTCCACTGGAATAGTGCCAGATGATTGGAGAGTGGCAAATGTTATTCTCTTGTTCAAGGAAGGGAATAGGGATTAGCCTGGGAATGATAGAACAGTCAGTCTTACACCAATGGTGGGCAAAGTATTGGGGACAATTCTGAGAGACAGGATTTACAATTACTTAGAAAACGATAGTTTGATTACGGATAGTCAGCATGGTTTTTTGAGAAGCAGGTCATGCCTCACAAACCTTATTGAATTCTTTGAAGATGTGAAAAAACACGTTGATGAAGGTAGAACAGTAGATGTGGTGAACAAAAATTTTAGAAAGGCATTTGATAAGATTCCCCATTGTAGGCTCATTCAAAAGGTAAAGAGGCATGGGAAGCAGGGGAGTTTGGCTGTCTGATACAGGCAGAGGATGGTAGCAGATGGAAAGTATTCAGCCTGGAGCTCAGTGACCAATGGTGTGCCACAGGGATCAGCTATGGACCTATGCTCTTTGTGATTTTTATAAATGACTTTGCTGAGGAAGTGAAATGGTGGGTCAGTAAGTTTGCCGATGACATGAATGTTGATGGAGTTGTGAATAGTGTGGAGGGCTGCTGTAGGTTGCAACAGGACTTTGTCGGGATGCAGAACAGGGCTGATAAGTGGCAGATAGAGTTCTAACTTAAAAAGTGTGAAGTGATTTATTTTGGAAGGTTGCATTTGCATGCAGAATTTAGGGTTAAAGGCAGAATTCTTGGCAATGTGGAGGAACAGAGGTATCTTGGGGTCCATGTCAATAGATCTCACAAAGTTGCCACCCAAGTTGATAAGGTTGTTAAGAAGGTGATGGTCTGTTGGCTTTCATTATCGGGGGATTGGGTTTAAGAGCGGCGAAGTTAATGCTTAGCTCTATAAAGCTGTGGTTCAACCACACTTCGAATATTGTGTTCAGTTCTGGTTGCCTCATTATAGGAAACATGTGGAAGCCTCAGAGAGTGTGCAGAGGAGATTTACCTGGATGCTGCCAGGACTGGGGTACATGTCTTAGGAAGAAACTTTGAGGGAGCTAGGACTTTTCTCCCTGGAGCGAAGAAGAATGACAGCTGGCTTGATAGAGTTGTACCAGATGTTGAGAGACAAAGATTGGGTAGCAAGAGTCTTTTCAACAAGGGGCGTAATTTTAACGTGATTGGAGGAAGGTTTCGGGGGGCTGTTAGAGGTATGTTCTTTACATAGAGAGTGGTGGGGTCAGAGTGCACCAGTGATGGTAGCAGAGGCAGATACATTAGAGATAATTAAGAAGACCCTTGGATAGGCACTTGAAAGTTAGTACATTGAAGGTTACGTAGGATAGTCTGATCTTAGAGTAGGATAAAAGGCCGTCAAAGCATTAACGGCTGAAGGGCTCTTACTGTGCTGTACTGTTCTATATTCCAAGTTTCACTCAGTTTGTGGATTCTCATCATTTGGTGAAGGTGTGAGGGAGTGAGGTGTGTGAGAGAGTGAGGTGTGTGATGTCAGGAAGCAAGGGAGGGACGTTAGACCAATACTTCCAGTTTTGGTGTGCATGGTTACATTCATCTGAGTGTCAGCACAATATGTGCAGTTACCTCGACCAGACAAAATCCACAAAGTTCAATACTTAAACCAATGTTTGACTTGCCGTTAGCTCCTGGTTTCTTCAGATACATACTGTTGGGTGACCCATGTATTAATATCTGACCATCCACAGGCATGTACAATTTTATTTTGATATTGGTGAATATGAAGGGACATTTATTGGATATAATTTTAGAGGATTCACTGTGCGACACAAGATGCTGCAATAGACTGTCAATTGTGAAAATTTTCACACAACGTCTGGTCCAGGGAGCAGATGTATGGAGTATGGGGAACATGCCAGGTATCAGCACCATAAGCAACACCATGTGATTCTGACACTCCATGTCCATACAACTGCTCTCTGGGTCTGGATTTGACTGGGGATGACATTGTAAGACCTAGTTCCTGGTCAATCATTGGTATCTAAATTAGACAGTATTTGTAACTACACTGAGAACAGTGATAGCCTGTTGGCTAGTTTGCTCCTGCCCAAGGTGGAATCCAAATGATTTACTTTGAAGGAATGTTTGAATGATTGCCCTGACCAAGGTTGGAAATTATCTGGACAGATTCGGGAGCAGGTCAGTGTCTCACTGAGTGCCACAGGTAGCTATGAGGTCCAGTAACACTGTACCTGAATTGAAACCTTTTGGAATCCATTTTTAATGTCGGTCATGATTGCAGCGTGGTGGGTTTACTGACCTGAACAATAATCAGGTGTTTTCCATGTTTGTGAATTGGGCAATGATGAAATATTAACTACAATTATTCAATTGAACATTAATTGCATCATCTCTGAAAACAATTAAGTTGATTCTATATTGATGGAACTAAAATATAAACAACTAACAACATTTTATGATACAAAAGTAAAGAGAGCACATTTTGTTTTTGTACAAAAAAAGAACGTGTTGTCTGACTAGATTGACTGAATCCTTAGAAGAGTACGAAGGCAGAATGAGTATACTTAAGAAGGAATTCAAGAGGGCAAAACGGGGTCATGAGATAGCACTGGCAAATAGAATTAAGGAGAATCCAAAAGGATTTTACAAAGACATTAAGGACAAAAGAATAAATAGGGAGGGAATATGCCCCCCTCAAAGATCAGCAAGGAGGCCTTAGTGTGGAGCCGCAGGAGATGGAGGAGATAATAAATGAGCATTTTGCATCAATGTTTACCGTGGAAAATTACATGGAAGATATATAATGTAGGGAAATAAATGTTCATATTACAAAGAAGGATGTGCTGGATGTCTTGAAAGGCATAAAAGTGGACGAATCCCCAGGACCTGATCAGGTGTACCCGAGAACTCTGTGGGAAGCCAGGGAAATGATTGCTGGGCCTGTTACTGAGATATTTGTAACATTGATAGTCACAGGTGAGGTGCCAGAGGACTGGAGGTGAGCGAATGTGGTGCCACTGTTTAAGGAAGGTGGTAAGGAAAAGCCAGGGAACGGTAGAGTAGTGAGCCTGACAGCGGTGGTGGGCAAGTTCTTGGAGCGAACCCTGAGAGGCAGAATGTACATGTATTTGGAAAGGCAAGGACTGGTGAGGGATAATCAACATTGTTTTGTGAGTGGAAAATCCTGTTTCACACACTTGATTGAGATTTTTGCAGAAGTGACAAAGAGGATTGATGAGGACAGAGTGGTGGATGTGATTTATTTGACCTTCAGGAAGACGTTCGACAAGGTTCCCTATGGGAGACTACTTCACCAGGTTAGATGTCATGGAATACAGGGAGAACTAGCCATTTGGATAAAAAACTGGCTCAAAGGTAGAAGACAGAGGGTGGTGGTGGAGGGTTGTTCAGACTGGAGACCTGTGACCAGTGGAGGGCCAGAAGGATCGGTGCTGGATCCACTACTTTTCGTTATTTATATAAATGATTTCAATGTGAGCATAAGAGGTACAGTTGGTAAGTTTGCAGATGACACCAAAATTGGAGGTGTAGTGGACAGCGAAGAGGGTTTCCTCAGATTACAGCACAATCTGGACCAGATTGGCTAATGGGCTTAGCAGTAGCAGATGGAATTTTATTTACATAAAGACTTGGTGATGCATTTTGGGAAAGCAAATCTTAGCAGGAGTTATACTCTTGGTGGTGAGATCCTAGGGAGTGTTGCTGAACAAAGAGACCTTGGAGTGCAGTTCATTGTTCCTTGAAAGTAGAGTCACAGATAGATAAGATAGTGAAGAAGACATTTGGTGTGCTTTCCGTTATTAGTCAGAGTATTGAGTACGGGAGTTGGAAGGTCATGTTGTGAGTCTACATGAAGTTCGTTAGGCTACTTTTGGAATATTGCGTGCAATTCTGGTCTTCTTCCTATCAGAAGGAAATTGTGAATTTTGAAAGGGTTCAGGAAAGATTTACAAGGATGTTGCCACGTTTGGACCAGTTGAGCTGTAGGGAGAGAATGAATAGGTTAGGGCAGTTTTCACTGGAGCGTCGGAGGCTGAGGGGTGACTATACAGAGGCTTATAAAATCATGAAGGACATGGATAGGGTAAATATACAAGGTGTTCTCCCTGGTGTGAGGGCGTCCAGATGTAGAGGACATATATTTAGGGTGAGAGGGGAAAGATATAATAGAGACCTAAGCGGCAACTTTTTCACACAAAGTGTGTTATGTGTACGGAATGAGCTGCCAGAGCAAGTGGTGGAGGCTAGTACAATTGCAACATTTAAGAGGCATCTGGATGGGTATGTGATAGGAAGAGTGTGGATGGATATGGGCTGGGTACAGGCAGATGGGACTAGATTGCGTTGGGATATCTGGTCAGCATGGACGAGTTTGACCAAAGAGTCTGTTTTCGTGCTGTACATCTCTATGACTCTAATTTAGAAATGACAATAATTTAACATGCACTGTCTAATAAATAAATGTTTTATGTTATTAAATTGTAGCATACAGTAAGTTGAAAACTTGCAGTTTTTAGAATGCATAATAAAGAAAAAAGAATAAAGAAAATTCCAGTACAGGAGCAGGCCTTCGTCCCTCGAAGCCTCTACCAATCCAGATCCTCTATCTAAACCTGCTGCCTATTTTCTAAGGATCTGTATCCCTCTGCTACCTGCGCATTCATGTATCTGTCTATTATATCTTAAATGATCCTACCACAAAATACTCCAAATATGCTCTGATCAGAGTCTTGTAAAGCCTCAGAATACTATCCTTGCTTTAATATTCAAGTCCTCTCAAAATACATGTCATCATTGTATTTGTCTTTCTGACCGGATAGGCTAGCCAAAACAATGAACGTATCATGAAACTTAATAAACTTATCATGGAGTTACAAAAACGAACAGTGATGTTATCATGCTGGGAAATGGATTCCAGCCTTATCTAAAGTCTCTGTGCTAATCTGCATGCTGCAGCTCCCGACAGATCGTTTGCAAACAAACCTGACAGCTACAGTACAGACCCTGCAATACCCACCTGAAGATGGACTTTAATGGGACAATGGAATGTCGCCCTTGGGCCATCAATATGCCAATGTCTGGTTGAGTCTGATTGATCAGGGTAAATGAACTTGATCATTCCATACCCTCCGAAGGGCTTGAAGACTTAGAAGGATAAGAATCACCTGAAAGCCCACAGAGTGCGGTAACTGAAGAATAACCACGGGGAAAGAAGACAACTGCAAGACCATCGGAAGAATAAGAAGGCATCACCCCGTGGAGCCTGGTCAAGTTCTAGTCTGGTGGTACACGATCAGCCAAAGTTAAGTTTAAACATATGACAGTTTGTAGGTTTTTTTCATTATTTTATACTAAATTTTATTGTACTAACATTGGCTGTGCTCAATAAACAAATATTATTGTTTGTAAGAGTTGACTCACAGTTCTTTTGCTGAATAGAAGACTTTAAACACACTGTACGGCAGATACAACACCTTCCTAACTATTGACTCAACCTGCAAGTTTACCTTGAGACAATCCTGCACGAGAACTCGCAACTCTGTTTGTACTTCAGGCTTCTGATTTTTCTCCCCATCTATAAAATAGTCCATGCCTCTCTTGCTCCTCACAAAGTGCATCTGCTTTCCCAAGATGTACTCTATCTGCCACTTCTTTGCCCACTGTCCTATTCTATCTAAATCCTTCAGCAGCCTCCCTACCTCCTCAATGCTACCTGTCCTTCTACCTACCTTTGTTTCATCTAAAAGCCGACCCAGAATGTCCTCAGTTCCTTAATATAGATCGTTAATGTACAAAGTAAAAAGTTGTGATCCCAACACTGAGCCTTGTGGAACACCAGTTGTCATTGGCTGCTATCCTGAGAAGGACCCTTTTGTCCCCACTCTCTACTTGCTGCTAGACAAGCAAGCTTCTGCACACACTAGTACCTTGTCTCTAGCAAAATGGGGCCTTAGTTTACTCAGCAACCTCCTGTGTGGAACCTTGTCAAATCCTTCTTGACGTTCAGGTGGATAACATCCACTGGCTTTCCTTTGTCGCATTTACTTGTTACATCATCAAATGACTCTTACAGATTTATGAGGCACGACGTCCCCTTGATGAAACCATACTGACGTTACCCAATTTTACAATTCACTTGCAAGTATTCATAAATCTCATCCTTCACAATGGATTCCAGGATTTACACACGACTGAGGTTATGCTAATTGGTCTGTCACTTTCTGCCTTTTGCCTTATTCCCTTTTTAAAGATGGTGTCACGTTATCAACTTTCAAGTCTTCTGAGCGTCTCGCTGATTCTAGATATTTATGAAAGATCTTCACAAATGTCTCCATTATTTCTTCAGCTATCTCACTTGCTACTCTGGGATATTGCCGATCTGGTCCAATTTATATACCCATTTAGTTTTTTCGAGCAACTTCTCCTAATAAGCTCTGTCCCCTCTCTATCTTGAATCTGTGGGATACTATCCATGTCATTCACTGTGAAATGTGACGTGAAATAATTGTTTAGTTTCTCAGCCATTATTTGTTCCCCATTACTATATCTCCAGCGTCGTATTCCGCCATTTCTGTCTCTTTTGCCCTTTACATTTCTTACAGTCTTTTATATTACTGGCTAGCTTACCCTCATATTTAATCTTCTTCCTCCTTTTTTTTATTTTGATGCCCTCTATTGGTATTCATAAGCTTCTGAATCCTCTGGTTTCCCACTGCCATTTGCCATGTTATCTGATTTCTCTTTTGCTTTTACGCTAACCTTGATTTCCCATGTCATCCATTGTTGCCGCATCCTCTCTATACCCTGCTTCTTTTAGCTTGGGATGAATTTCTGCTGTGTCTCCTGAATTACTCCCAGAACCTCCCGCCATTACTGTCTCAACTGCCTTTCCTGCTAACCTACTCTCCCAGGCAATTAACCCCAATTCCTCCCTCATGCCTTTGTAGTTGCTTTGATTCAGCGGTCATATTGTTAACTCTGATTCTACCTTCACCCTCTCAAACGGAAGAGTAGGTTCAATGATATTATGATCACTGCCTCATAAAGGTTTCTTTGCCTTAAGCTCACTTATCAAGTCTTCCTCATTGCACAACTCTAAATCAAGTATTGCCCGTTCCCTTGTTGCCTGCACCATAAGCTGCTCCAAAAAGCAACCTCGCAGACATTCCCCAAATAAGTTATCTTGCAAACCACTGCCAACCTGATTTTCCCAGTCCAGCTGCATATTGAAATCCTCCCAATCACTGTAACTTTGCCTTTCCAACACATTTTTCTACCTCCTGATGTGACATCGACAGCAGCTCCTGACTACGGTTTGTGGACCTGTGCATAACTCCAACTATGGTTTTTCACCTTTGCCGTTCCTCAATTCTAACCACACAGGTTTTACACCATCTGTCCCTACTTTGAATTTTGGGAACTGAGTGATGGGACGGCCAAATACTTTAGCATTGTCACAAGTTCATAGTTTAGTCATTGATTAAACATATTACATTGGAATGTGGCCACAAACTATTTCTTCCGCCAAATATTCTGTGTGTGCTATGGAAGAATGCAGACATTTGAAACTGTTAGAAAAGCAACATATGAAGAGGACTTGAGTCTATAAAGAAATTAAGGTGAGTCAAGTGAACAGAAAAATATTGTTGTATGGAGCATCGTAAGAAGTATTGCCTGCGCGCTCAAAGATGTTTGTGGGTTGAATTGAACTGCAGTGTATTATTTCGTAGAGAGATTGGCTTGAGGCACAGAAGAACCGGGCACCTGGATTACAAAATAAAAACTTTGTGTGCATAAAATTTTGTGGTAGGTAAGATAAATGTAAAAGCAAATTACTGCAGATGCTGAATCTGAAACCACAAGAGAAAATGCTGGAAAATCTCACCAGATCTGGCAGCATCTTTAAGGAGAGAAAAGAGCTGATGTTTCAAGTCTAGCTGACCCTTTGTCAATGCTCATAGGATAAATGCAGACATTTTCTGAAACAGAATACATTCAAAATTATGGAAGATTTTCTCCAGTTTTGCAGAGTTGTGGTGAGACGACATCGAGAGAGCAATGGCCATAATGACATGCAAATCAGTCCAGAGAAGTTTCACTCAACTGACTCCTGTGTGGAACGTTTATTTCAGGTGGAGATCTTGAACTGATTGACTCTGGATCTGCTGGAGTTTAGGCGAACAATATGTGATCTTGGTAACCCCAGCATATTCCAAGTAGTCTTTTCAAGTTGAATTCTGAAACCATATTTCAGTTTGTGTGAGAAAGTATGGGCAGCACGGTGGCACATGGGCGGCACGGTGGCACATGGGCCGGACGGAGGCACAGTGGTTAGCACTGCTGCCTCACAGTGCTGGAGACCCGGGTTCAATTCCCACCTCAGGCGACTGACTGTGTGGAGTTTGCACATTCTCCCTGTATCTGCGTGGGTTTCCTCCAGGTGCTCCAGTTTCCTCCCACAATCCAACAATGTGCAGGTTAGGTGAATTGGCCATGCTAAATTGCCCATACTATTAGGTGTAGGGGAATGTATCTGGGTGGATGCGCCCCGACCGGGTCAGTGTGGACTTGTTGGGTCGCAGGGCCTGTTTCCACACTGTAATGTAATCTAATCTAAAAATTACCAGGAGTGGATGGACTATGAAACTGAAGGTTATCTCTGTTAAGAAGATGTTGGATGTTTTAATCCTCTCAAAGTGTCGTGTATTTGTGGACTCTCTTCCCAGAGAGGATAAAACATTGAATATTCTTAAGGCAGAAGCAGGCAGACTTTTTACTAAGAATGATTCACTAACATTGTAAGGGCAAAGGAGGAATGTGTGATTGATATCACAATCAGATCATTCAAAAACTTATCGCATGACCCAGCTGTATTGGTGCCTCACTCCTAAAGCTAGTTTCTCCATTTCTGTTGTCTTTAGATACTGATACAATTATGAGATGATTGTCATGAACATGGAGACATTTCCTTTCAGATTATTGGGCACAGTTTTCCATATGTGATTTTTTAAACAGCACTCAAAAGCACTCAGGGAAGCTTCATGGTTTTGGAGAAAGGTCGGCAGCATAGGGCAAGTGAAAGCCTGCCTTGAAAGTGTTTTAGAAATCAGATTGAGTCGAATGGATTACTTTAATTCTGCTCATTCCTTTCAGTTCTTGTTGTGAGGTGAGTTTCATTAACAAGGCCAACATTCTGTTGCCTATGTGTAATTTCTGTTCAGAATATTGTGATAAACCCCAGGGATTCTTGTGGTACAGGAACACTAACAGGTATGTTACAAAGAGAGAAATGGGGTTCTGAACCATTTGATAGTGACGACAGAATGATATCGTTTCAAGTCAGTGTGCTGTATGATCTTGGAGATTGTATTCCTCACCACTTGACGCACACAAGCTTTGGAAATAATGAGACTACATTCTTTGTTTTTTTTACAATTAAAGTGATAGTCATACAGCATATAAACAGGCCCTTCAGCCCAATACATCTACGCCAGCCAGAAAACACCAATGTACATTATTCCCAGTTACATGAAGACCTATAGCCTACTGTGCCTTGGTCATTTTTGCTTAAATGCTGCATTGCTTTGTATCATCTGTGACATGAGCTTTTTTTGTTCTTTTAATATATGTACAAAATGCTAGATAACACAGCTAGAAAGACAGTGGCAAACTCATGAGATCAATAAAAAAAGACTCTACATTTTTCAATAATTATAGAAAGTCCGATTGTCTTTTCAATTCATTTGGAATTTTAATGGAGCTAGACCAGCATTAATTGCCCTTGAGATGTTCCAGTCCAGTTGATGTTGGCCCGTCCAAGTTGCTGGTGGGAGGGTGTGCCAGCAGCGCATCTCATGTGCTGGGTTAACTGGGAGCAAATATTAATGGTGGTGGATGGTGTGTTACATAAGTTGTCATGCTGTGATGAACAGCTCGCAGGAAAACCGGAAAACTGACTCATTGTCAAAGCGAACATATAGGATGGAGTTTATTATTTTTCTGAGAAATAGCAACCTTACAGATACAAGTCTATGTCGTAATGAAGGGAAATCTGTGTCTATGTTATTGGTGTCCTTAAAATAATAGTGTCAAACAGCTAGAATTATGTTGTTGCTTTTGATGGACGATGCTTGCACTGATCATGTGAATTATCCTGGATGTTTTCAGAGATGGTTGGGCTGTCCTAGGTTGAGTAAGTGCTGATATTCCATGGAATGATGTTGATTTGCAACCTCACCACTTACTGAGCACAGTTCGCCAGAACAAACCAACAAGTACCACTGGTTGGTGCTTCAGAATGTATCAGAGCTTTCATGGCTGCCACCACATGGAATCATGTATAACGACAAGGCCAATCGAGTCTGCACCATCCAGTGCTGATGCTAGTGTTTTATAAAGTTTGTGAGGTAAGCTTACTGAACCACCCTCCCAAGCAATGCATTTTAGACACAAACCATCCTCTGGGTTCAAAACAGATGCCCCAAATCCTCTCTCAATATCTTCTCTTTCGCTTCAAACATGTGTCGCTTGCTTTTGATCCTTTGATTAAGGAGAACAGCTGTTGTCTGTTCACACTGCCGATACCTCTCATGCTCTTATTCACCTCTGTCAGGTTCACCCCTCACCCTTCTCTGCTCCAAAAGCAAGACTAGCCTATCTTCATGGTTTGAGTTCTCTCTTGTCTTGTTACTTCTTCCAAAGTGCAGCATCTCACATCTTTCAGTGCTAATTTTTATCGGTAATTGGTCTGGCCATCTGAACAATCAATGTGTACCCTCCTGTAACCTATCACGCTCCTCCTCACCGTGACCCATCCGGCTAATCATTGTGTCATCCACAACATTGTTTATCATCGTCCAACACACCCTATCTCCCACATTAATATCATTAACGTTTATGAATATCAGAAACAAACCGTGATTTTCGACCTCTTCTACAGATCTGTTGCAGGGGAAGAATTGGAAATTCCAGTCTCTTGTTTTTCATGTTTTGGTGAATTTACAGCGTGATGGAGTTGACGTCTTTTATAAGGAAGCCACACATAATATTTCGGACATGGAGCTGAATTCTGCTTTTACACTCCACGCCTCTGTATGTATTATTCATAAGACTTGTATATCATTAATTTTGGACTAGCTTTTGGCATTGTGCACTGCGACATTTCCATATGATGTGGACCTGCAGCTTATTCTGTAAAACATTCGCTGCAACAGTCAGAGCTGATTTTTTTTTTCATCTGCACAATGGACGCAGGCTCATTCATTAAGTTTGTTTGAAAGATCTAGAGGGATGAGGATAAAGATAAAATTAAATTCTACATTATAAACACACTATAGAAGATCAATTCACATTCTCATTTCTACGTTGAATTGGAAGCAAACTAAAAGAATAAGCACCCACAGTTCTGAATATTGTTGTTAAAAGTGACATAATGTTGCAATAATGCATTGGGGAGAAAGGAACATATCTGCACTTGATGGCGATACAGAAATTCCGAGTGAGTATACAACATGAACAAGAATCAAGTATTAATAAGTAAGTATGAGTAACCTTTACTTCATTTTCAAAGGAAAGCAGATGCCAATTTTCCTGAACAGTGATGTTTGATTGTCCATCAATCTCACTTTTCCAACTACATGTTTTACCCTGCCACTGATGCGTCTTCTGGCGCACCTCATCCTCCCTTCATACTCTTTCCTTACCCTTCTACTTCCCTTGCATTGCCGTTTCTGATGCTACATACCCTTCCACTTCCCCTGACCCTCCCTTTCCCTTTTTGCTTTCACGTGAGATGCTGGAAGCTCCTGATTTCTGTGAGACTACTGTCATCAGTGAATGACGAGTTCGGAATGATCAATGTCCAATAGCAACAGATATTAGGATGTTTGCCACTGTCTGATGCACCGTGTTCAGGATAGTTTTGTTCACTATTGGTACAGACTAGAGCTTCTTCCTGTCTGTCTGTCACAATGTTTAACCAAACACTCTCATCACCAACAAGACAAACAACTTTTTATAGAATTGGAATATCATGTATCAATTTTCTTTTGAATATTGCGAGGACATTGTTCTAACAAACAGTGTTCTTGTCTTTTGCTCTTTATTCTTTCAACTGATCTTCCCGTGTAATTTGAGCTGAGATTAGAGTGACTTCCCTTTCAATCGAAGCAGGCCTTGACTGAGGTGGAATCAAAGACCCTGAGTAAAACTGTGATTAATGGTAATTAGAGAAAATGCTGCACTGGTAAAGGGAACAATGGAAAAAGCGGTCTCTGCAAGGTATCTTCCAAGTTGCATGTCATTCTGACTAGGGACTAATTTATTCTTATTTCATTATCGGTTGATAAAAATCTTGGAATGTCCCTACAACAGCTCTGTGTGGATTTGCATTACTTGGATTGAAGAGGTTCAAGTAGGCAGCTCTCTGGCGACTTTTCCACAGCTACTTGGTGACGACAAATACAATCTGCCCTTGCCAGTGCCTTCCAAAACTCTGGATGAATATGTCATAGAGTCATAGAGTCATAGAGATGTACAGCATGAAACAGACTTTCACTCCAACCCGTCCATGCCAACCAGATATCCCAACCCAATCTGCTCCCACCTGCCAGCACACGGCCCATATCCCTCCAAACCCTTCCTATTAATATACCCATCCAAGTTCCCTTAAATGTTGCTCTTGTACCAGCCTCCACCACACCCTCTGGCAACTCATTCCATACATGTACCACCCTCTGCGTGAAAGTCTATTTTATATCTTTCCCCTCTCACCCTAAACCTATGCCCTCTAGTTCTGGACTCCCCGAACCAGAGAAAAGACTTTGCCTATTTATCCTATCCATGCCCCTCATAATTTTTAAACCTCCGTAAGATCACCCCTCAGCCTCCGACGCTCCAGGGAAAATAGCCACAGCCTGTTCAGCCTCTCCCTGTAGCTCAGATCCTCCAACCCTGGCAACATCCTTGTAAATCTTTTCTGAAGCCTTTCAAGTTTCACACCATCATTCCGATAGGAAGAAGACCAGAATTACACGCAATATTCCAACAGTGGCCTAACCAATATCCTGTACAGCCACAACATGACCTCCCAACTCCTGTACTCAATACTCTGACCAATAAAGGAAAGCATATCTTTCCTTCTTCACTATCCTATCCGCCTGCGACTCCATTTTCAAGGAGCTATGAACCTGCACTCCAAGGTCTCTTTGTTAAGCAACACTCCCTAGGACCTTACCATTAAGTTTATAAGTCCTGCTAAGATTTTCTTTCCCAAAATGCAGCACCTCGCATTTATTTAAATTAAACTCCATCTCTCTACTTCTAAACTCATTGACCCATCTGGTCAAGATCCTGTTGTAATCTGAGGTATCCATCTTCACTGCCCACTACACCTCCAATTTTGGTGTCATCTGCAAACTTACTAACAGTACCTCTTATGCTCGCATCCAATCATTTATGTAAATGACAAGAAATAGAGGGCCCAGTACCGATCCTTGTGGCACTCCATTGGTCACAGGCCTCCAGTCTGAAAAACAAGCCTCCACCACTAACCTCTGTTTTCTACCTTTGAGCCAGTTCTGTATCCAAATGGCTAGTTCTCCCTGTATTCCACGAGAGCTAACCTTGCTAATCAATCTCCCATGGGGAAGCTTGTCGAATGCCTTACTGTTAAAGAAAAAAAACATGATATTTTATGTTTGCACATTTTCATCTAACGTCTCGGAAAGGTATGAACTGGCAGGCTGTGTATGATGCCAGTGACATCAAGAGCATGACAAGACATTGATAACAATTGGAATCTTTAATTCAGTTAGTTACTTACAGATGATTGATTGTGTGATATCAGTGTCACTGAGTTCAACATTTTCATAATGTGTAATGGTAGTCATTCTCATATTTTTAAACTTTTCATTCAGGACTTAGATATGATGCAGAGCTGGGCTGAGGAGTGGCAGATGGAGTTCAACCCTGCCAAGTGTGAGGTTGTCCATTTTGGAAGAACAAATAAGAATGCGGAATACAGGGTTAATGGTAGGGTTCTTAGTCAGGTGGAGGAACAGAGGGATCTTGGGGTCTATGTACATAGATCTTTGAAGGTTGCCACTCAGGTGGATAGAGTTTGTAAGAAGGCCTATGGAGTATTATCGTTCATTAGCAGAGGGATTGAATTCAAGAGTCGTGAAGTGATGTTGCAGCTGTACAGGACTTTGGTTAGGCCACAGTTGGAGTACTGTGTGCAGTTCTGGTCGCCTCACTTTAGGAAAGATGTGGAAGCTTTGGAGAGGGTGCAGAGAAGATTTACCAGGATGTTGCCTGGAATGGAGAGGAAGTCGTACGAGGATAGGTTGAGAGTTCTCGGCCTTTTCTCGTTGGAACGGCGAAGGATGAGGGGTGACTTGATAGAGGTTTATAAGATGATCAGAGGAATAGATAGAGTAGACAGTCAGAAACTTTTTCCCCGGGTACAACAGAGTGTTACAAGGGGACATAAATTTAAGGTGAAGGGTGGAAGGTATAGGGGAGATGTCAGGGGTGGGTTCTTTACCCAGAGAGTGGTGGGGGCATGGAATGCGCTGCCCGTGGGAGTGGTAGAGTCGGAATCATTGGCGACCTTTAAGCGGCATTTGGATAGGTACATGGATGGGTACTTAATCTAGGTTAGAAGTTCGGCACAACATCGTGGGCCGAAGGGCCTGTTCTGTGCTGTATTGTTCTATGTTCTATGTTCTATGTTCTAGAATCCATAACCAAATACTCGAGAGCCAACAAAAATGGCATCTTCACTGTTCCCTTTCCGATCAGAAAATATCCACAGTCCAAAAGACTAAGTAAGTTTAAAATGCTGAGCAGGTTCTGAGCAGAGAGAAACAGATTCAACTTATTGAGTTGAATAGGGTAATATCAGTCTTAATATTCTAACTCTGTTTCTATCGCCAGATACTGGTTCATCTACTGTATTTTGCCACTGTTTTCTGTTTATACTTCAGACTTACATTTTCCCCAGTATTCCCCAGCACAGTGATTTATTTGGGGGAGCAGGGTGGGAGTGGGAATGGCATGGTGTCTCAGTGGTTAGCATGACTGTCTCACAGTATCAGAGACCCGGTTTGGGGGGCGGAGAAGGAGGAGGGGGACATGGTGTCTTAGTGGTTAGCACGGCTGTCTCACAGTACCAGGGGCCCTGTTTGGGGGGAGGGGGAGGGGGACATGGTGTCTCAGTGGTTAGCACGACTGTCTCACAGTGCGAGGAGCCCAGTTTGCTTCCACACTCAAGACTGTTTGCATTGAGTTTTCACATATTCCCCCTGTCTGCACGTGTTTCCTCCAGATGTGCCAGATTCCTCCCACAGTCTAAAGACCTTCAGTGGATTGACCATGCTAAATTTCCCATCTAACGCACTTTTGAATAAATGCAAACACACAAGTACCACAGAGCAGTGGGGAAGAGAGTTCCAACTCAAACTGTCATTCGAGAATTTCTCCTTTTCCCTGTTCCTACCAAGATTGCAGAGTCATTGTTTCTTTTTCTGGTCCCACTCCTCCATCTGTCACGACAAATTATCAGTGTCACCAAGTGTGTGATATGGTAAATGATATCAGTCTCAGACTGGGTCAGGTACAGTGTTAGGAACATGTCAGGCAGGTTTCTTAAATCTGTAAAAATAATTAATCTAAACTAAGAGCAAAGTTACTCAAAAAACGATGGAAAGATAACTGACATATAGTTTGGACATTGATAATATGTGTATCATTATTTATTTTCCTATAAATCTGCGACACACACACATGTCTGAAAGCAAACAGATAAACAACTCTGCAGAATATTAGTTTGGAAGAGCTTTGTCCAAATAATAGTTAATTTCATGGCAAAAGGAAAATTGAGATGGTCTCAATTGTTGTTCTGTCTCACAGATGCTGCTGGCAATGGAGTTTCTTCCTGGAACAGTAGGACTTGGCTGAATTCCCTTCTCTGCTGGCAGTGGGGAGATTCCAATGAATCCTCAAAAGGAACCCTCCATGAGTGGGAAAGATGACTGATGGATTTTCTGCTCTCTGCTAAAGAGGCATACAGTGTGTTAGGCTTCATTTGTAGAGGGATTGAGTCTCGGAGCCATAATGTCATGTTGCAAATATACAAAACGCTGGTGCAACCACACTTGGAATATTGTGTACAGTTCTGGTCCCCATATTATAGGAAGGATGTGGAAGCATTGGAAAAGGTGCAGAGGAGATTTATCAGGATGTTGCGAGGTCTGGAGGGAAGGTCTTATGTGGAAAGGCAGGATTGGGATTTGATAGAGACATACAATATGATCAGAGGATTAGATAGGGTAGACAGTGAAAGTCTTTTTCCTAGGATGATGATGTCAGCTTGTACGAGGGCGCATAATTACAAATTTTGTGGTGATGGATTTAAGACAGATGTCAGAGGCAGGTTCTTTACACAGAGAGTGGTAAGGGAATGGAATGCCCTACCTGCGAATGTAGTCAACTAAGCCACATTAGGAAGATTTAAATAATCCATAGATAAACACATAGATGATTTTGGGATGGTGTAGGCGGACGAGCAGAGAATTGTTCACAGGTCGGAGCAACATCGAAGGACAAAGAGCCTGTTCTGCGCTGTATTGTTCTACATTCGAGATGTTGCTGTCGAGACGAGAAAGTAAAGCGATGGAGCAGTGGCTGTGGCTTCTCAGACAAGTTACATTTTCTTCCGCTCTGAGCTGAACCATACAATAACGTTACCCAAGCACCAACATGTAAGGTCTGGTTAAATGTTCCCCTGAATGCATACTCCATCCCTGTTATCTGCTCCATTGAGGAGTGATTTGTAATTTATCATTTGAAAATATTTTTATATGTGGTTTCATAATTATTGTGCAATAATTCATGTCTTCAAAGTACTGTGTTAAAATGAATATATTGTTTTATTAAATTAAATCCTTAGTTTTATTCTCTTATCCCTCTGCGACGCCCAGTACACTCTTCTCAGGGTCCTTTATGATTCAATGTGAACATCTCTTATTCTCAGACCTGAAGTGCCCTGACCTTGTAGAGGTCATGAGGGGCATGGATATGGTTAGTTTCCAAGGTCGGAGGAGTCCAAACCAGCTGGCATAGATTTAAGGTGAGAGGGGTAAGATTAAAAAGATGCCTGAAGGGGTAACTTTTGAACACAGAGGGTAGTGTGTGCATGGAATGGACTGGCAGTGAAGGTGATGGAGGCTGGTACAATTACAACATTTAATAGTCAATGGATGGGTATGTGAAGAAGCACCGTTTAGAGGATTATGGGTCTAATGCTGGCAAAGATTACTACATCAGATTGGAATATCTGGTCGGTGCAGATAAGCTGGACTGAAGGGTCTGTTTTTGTGCTGTA
This sequence comes from Chiloscyllium plagiosum, assembly GCF_004010195.1. NCBI lineage: Eukaryota > Metazoa > Chordata > Chondrichthyes > Orectolobiformes > Hemiscylliidae > Chiloscyllium > Chiloscyllium plagiosum. The sequence goes on along the minus strand of NC_057720.1, from coordinate 90,173,991 downwards.
TGACACTCTGATTCCAACAGGCTTTCATTCTACCAAAGAGTAAAGTGAAATATCAGTGAAAAGCTTCTAACACCATTGCACATTTTTCTTTCAGTTTATGGGTTCATTTCTAGACACAATACATAAAATGTAGTCTCCGAATTGTCATGTACGAATGCAATAATACATCCTAATGATTATAACCAATAGCCTTTGCATAAAACAGCAAGATTCGATACCCTTTTCTAAGTATTGGCTGAATCTGCTGACTAGGTTTATATGGCTCATGTACCGGAATGCACTCATCCTTCTATACCAGTGTGTTCTGTGATTTTGTCTCCAGTTAAGTAGGTTACTGTTATTTTCTCTGTTCAACACAACACTGACTTCTCTTACCCCGCATTACACTATTTTCTGCCAAAGTTTTGCTCAGTAACCTCGCGTGTCTAAGTCAACTGCAGAGTCTCCACGTCCAGTTATCTTGGTGAATGAGCTAACTGAGCTCTATACAATCAGTCCTCTCATCCTAGTCATTGGTATAGATTGTAAATAGTTGATAATCTCACACTGATCCCTGAGGAACTCCACACAGTTACAACTTTACAACCTGAAAATCCCGAATGTTTATTCCCTGATAGTTAACCAGGTTTCCCCTGTTGTTGGGCAGCAAGCTAGAAAGGGTGGATGGCCTCATCCTACATGTGTAATGTACTTAGCGAGTTAAATGACTTCAATCTATTCATGCGCAAATCCTTCGAGGGCAGAATGGTCTCCTCCTGTCTCATTATAACGATGCTGACTTTCTGAATGTGATCTTTCTTTACCTCTGTAACATTACGGAGTGTTTGAGAGAACAACATGGGTTAGGAGCAGCAGCTGGCCATTCAGCCTGTTGAGCCTGCTGCACCATTCAGAATGTGCATTGTTGATGTGATTGGAGCTAAACATCCCTTTCCTGTCTGATCCTAATAAACATGGATTCTCTAGTTCATCAAAGTTTTATGGAATGCAACCTTGAGTGTTTTCAGTCTTCACTGCTCCCAAGGGATGAGAACACCACAGATTACACAACCCTAAAGAGAATCCCTGTCTCAGTCTGAAATGGAAAGATCCTTATTCTAAAAATGTGTTCCCCTCAAACCAATCACCACTCTTTTGATGTATAAGGAGTCGACAACTAGAAACAGATATCGAGCACTCAGCCCGTCAAATCTGTCCACATTCTTTACAACTCTCCGAAACCAAATACTTATCAAATTCAGCCTCTACTTACCTCGTGGAAAGACAATTCCAAAAAAGATCATATGAGCAATGAACACTGGAGCAGAATGAGGCCATTCAGGCCATCTTTTCTGCCGTGACAATTGACCATGGCTAAAATAGTTCTGACCCCATTCTCCTGCCTTCTCCAACTAACCAATGGTAACTTATTAATAAAAAAAATGCATATATCTCTGTATTAAAGATCGTGTGTGCCTGTATATGGGGTTATGTTTGTGTGTTTGTGTGTAAATGTCCATATCTACGTGCGTATCTCTGTGGGCATGTGTTATGTGTGTTCGTGTCAGTATCTCAGTTTGTGTGTACCTCTGTCTGCATCTCTGTGCAAAGTTGTTTTTGAAGTAAATAGGTTGAACTTGGAATCAAAGTCTTCCTCCTCTCCTCTCTCTCCGTCTGTCCCTGTTGTTCATAGAGTTCATAGAATCGCTACAGTATGGAAACAGGCCCTTCGACCCAACAGGTCCACACGAACCCTTCGAAGAGTAACCCAGCCAGATCTGTTCAAAGGCTATGCTACGCTTACCCATGACTAATGCCCCTAACCTACACATCTTGCGGCACTATGGGCAATTTAGCATGCCCAGTTCACCTAACATCCACAACGTTGGACTGTGGTTGGAAACCAGAGCACCCAGTGGAAAACAACGCAGACACGGCGAGAATGTGAAAGTCCACACAGACAATAGCCTGAGGGTGGACACGAGCCCGGGTGCCTGGTGCTGTGAGGCAGCAGTGCTCGCCTCTGAGTTATGTGATTAGATTCATACAATACCTCACTCTGCTGGTCTACCCACACCACTACATCGGTGTCACAGTTTTTAACTCTGAGATGATAATAAATCCTTTACTGTGAATCTGTCAAATTGCACGGCCGTTTGATTTTTCAAATAATATCTTTGGAAGCACAGAGCAGTTTTGTCTGATACTAAGCGATGTTGTTCCTGCGTCATTACCGCCACTACTTGGCCTTTTTCAGGACTTCTCAATACTTTCTCACGTAACTGTTAAGCATTGCAAGTCACAGACTGAGAAGTAAATTCATCTAATCTCCTGATAAAATGGTTCACTCAGAGGTGAGCATTTCCATTCTGAAAGGCCCAAGTATATTTGCAACCCTCCATCTACCAGCATTGAGTGCGCGTGTGAGTGTGTGCGTGTGTTGTGTGTGTGTGCGTGTGTGTTGTGTGTGTGTTGATGGTGCTGTCAGTTTGGATGGTGCTGTGAGCTGCTGCCCTCTCTCCCTCCCAGCCTGAATTCTCGAAGGTCATCACCCTCTGCCATTGTCACTGCAGTAGGTTGGGGAGGCCAGCTGAGGGAGAGATTGTGTCGTTTTAAACACCACAGAGACTGTCAGACCTGCACAAATGTATAGATACTCATAGAGTCAAGTACAGACACACAAGTACGGAGTGTTGGGGCGGGGGGTGCAGATGGATATCCGACACTCCACCACACAGCTTGGCCATTTCTGTCCTATTCCAAGCTACTTGTCCTGGAATAGGAGACGGGGAAGGATGGAGTGAGGGTGGGATTGGGTGACCGTGCTGAATGTGCTGGTGTCGGTTGGGGGGGTGCGTGTGCGGGTGGGAGATGGTGACTTGTCCAGAGAGAGTCAGTCAACAATGTTGTACCCATGCAGTGCTATTAGTGAGGAAGATATAGTAGAGGTAAAAGAGAGAGGGATGGTGCTACATGCAGCAGTGAGAGTGTGGAGCATGAGCCTTGATCGGGGGTTGGTGCTATAACAGATATACAGTGAGTGTGAGGGAGCAGAGAGTATACGCTGAGCCTTATCCTGACAGAGTGGTGAAGGTTATTGATGCTTTTCCTGTATTGCTGGACATTCCTTCAGACCAGAGATACTGCACTGAGCTCAGACCATGCTTGGTGGATCAGGTGGTGTGGCCCCCCTTTGGGAAGAGAATGGTCATCGTCTGTACTAGCCAATCCACCAGGACCTCTGTGCACCTGTCGACAAACCGTGGTGTAATTGCCTCTTATCTACCACGTTCGGGATAAACTGTGCATGGCAGCTGCGAACACAGAATGCTCAACCGTGTGTCCATTGGCCTTTTAAAGATGGCACCAGTGCCAGGGATCACGGAATATCCAGGGATATACGGACGATGCTGAGTATCTACAGCCATGATGGGTGGGAGAATCGAGCTGGCATTGAATGAGAGTGTTACCATGGGGTGAAGTGGGTAGATAATTAGTTGATTTAGATAAGATAGCACCAGGAAACTAGTTCAACTTCGTGCAGAAAATCCCTCTGTCAGACTCATTGAAAATGTCACTGAGACAAAATATTGTTAGATTCAACCCAATGAGTCGAAGACTCTGCTGACCCCAATCCCAGTTACAACGCTGCAGCTGCTTGACCAATGCTCTCCATCACAGAGAAGGAGCTAAACGTCACCTTACCCTTGGGACATAAGGCAGTGAGAGGGGGTGGTTGAGGTATCAGTGGGGGAGCACTTTATGGCAAGTCATCATAATTCTATTAGTTTTAAAATTAAGATGGAAAAGGATGAACCACGTCTAAAACTTCAAGTTCCAAATTGTTGAAAACCAATTTTGACGATGTTAACTAAGAATTTTCCAAATTCGATTGGGACAGATATTCTCTGAAAAGGGGTCAGTTGGGAAGTGGGAAGTCTCCAAAAATGAGATATCAGGAGTACAGAGACATTATGGCCCTGTTAGGGTGAAGGGTAGGGATAGTACGTGTAAGGAATGCTGGAGGATTGGAGAAATTGAGGCTCTGGTCATGGATAAATGGGAAGCATATGTCAGATATAGACAGCAGGAATTGAGGGTTTTTTTCTTAATTCATTCACGGGATGAAGGCGTCCCTGGCTAGGCAAGCATCTATTACCCATCCCTAATTGCCCAGAGGGCAGTTAGCAGTCAACCACATTCGCAGTGAGTCTGGAGTCACTTGTAGGCCAGATCAGGTAAGAATGGCAGTTGGTTTTCTTAGAGCGTGTCAGTGAACCAGATGGTCATCATTAGTCTCTTAATTCCTGATTTAAAGTGAATCACTAGAAGAATCTGAAGGCAACAAGAGTATACTTAAGAGGGATATTGGGAGCATTAAAAAGGGACATATGATAGCTTTGACAAATAGAGTTAAGGAGAATCCAAAGGAATTCTACAAATACGTCAAGGACAAAAGAGTAACTGTGGAGAGAATTGGACATCCTTAAAGATCAGCAAGGCTGCCCATGTGCAGAACCACAGGAAATGGGGGAGGTACTGAACGAATATTTGTATCAGTATTTACTGTGCAGGAGGATATGAAAGCTAGAGAACTTAAGAAATAGGTAGTGACATCTAGTAAAGTGTCTGTATTACAGAGAGCTGCTGGAGGTCTTAAAACATGCAAAAGAAGGCAAATGTCCTGACTTTTATTAGATGTACGTTAGAACTCTGTGGGAAGCTAGGAAAGTGATTGCTGGGCTCCTTGCTATCATCAATATCCACGGTAAAGTGTCCGAGGACTGGAAGTTGGCCAACGTGATGCCACTACTTAAAGGATTTAAGACGGGTAATAAGGAAAAGCTAGTGAGCCTGATTGGAGGGGGATTATGTGTCATCGGATTTTCACACATTTTGAAAGGTAACGACTGATTAAGGATAGTTTGCATGACTTTGTGCAAGCAATATTGTGTCTCACTGACTTGCCTGAGATTTTTTGAAGAAGCGACTAAAAAAAGTAATTGAGATAGAGTGGTGCACATTGTCGATATGGAATTCAGTAAGGCGTTGAATAACATTGTGCATGGTCATCTGTTTAACAAGATTGGTTCATATGAAAGCCATTTGGATACAAAACTGGCTAAAAGGTCGGAGGCAGAGAGTGGTGGTAGAGGATTGCAATATCCTGGTAAAGGTTTGCAATGCTCCCCATTTTGTGTATATAGTCCAGTTTGTGGAGTAATCCTCTAGCGCGGCCTGCACAGCTCTCCATCTTGGCCATTACCTTGGCCAGTTTATGGTGTCTGGGCTGGTTCTGTGAAGTAGATTCGGAATTTGAGTCAATGGACCATTCTAGCTAACCTGGCAATGTCTCCATTCAATGTTTGCTTTCTTGGGATTGGACCCACCATTGTCTCCCTTATCCAGTTATTCCGAAACCCCATCTCGTTATCCATATCTTCAGCAAGTTATCAGTTAATAAATTATTTGTATTCTTTTATCTGTATCTTTCCCTGGCCTTAGGTTTTGACTCCCTCGTGCATCGAGTGCTGGCATGGTGAAGTTCAGAAACATTTAAATAGTGTGTGTCAGGCTGTTGTTCACTTCCCGATGTGTCCTATGTGGTGTTCCATTGGCAGGAGTGTTCCAGCAGCTGTGACTCAAGTGTTTGAAACTTGGTATGGGCCTGCTTACAGAACACCTCTGTTTGTCTCTCTCAGTTGACCGTGCGGTCAGTAACACGAGGAAAATCCTCGAATATAATTATTAAGGAACAGACATCTAACTTGTAGCTGAGGGGCTGCTGACTGACTCCTGTTCTTGAAAAATCAGTGGAGGGGCTGGGGATGATTTGCTGGAGGTTGTGCTGTGAGTGCGTCAGACATTCAGGGAGACCTGAGGATTTGCTGACCGAACTCTGGATGGAGCATGGGGACTGTAATTACAGCATGTGGGTCTGTAACGTGAACACCAAATGGGGCAGAGGCTGCAGAAAGGTGACGCTCTGAATCCACAGAGTGAGTGTGTGTGGGGAAAAGGATGTGCTGTATCTGTCTGTGTTTTCGCCTGGACAAGCACATATTCTCACTCTCCCCGTTACATATACTGACGGAGATTCTCCCTATCCGCTCCACACACACACTCTCCCTTATTCTCTCTCACATGCGCACACGCGGACTCCACTCTGTCACACGCACGCATGCACACACAGCCTCTCTCTCTCACTCCCGCACTCACACACACAATCCCCCTCACTCTCTCACACACACAGTGTCTCTCTGTCTCTCTCTCCTCTTCACACAGACACGCACCTCTCTCCCACATACGCACACACACACGTATGCACATATAAATTTGCGGGGAGAATTTGCATTTGACCATTTGCATTTTATTTTGTTCCAAAAATATACCATTTGTATTCAGTCAATCAATGTGATATTTTATAAACTCCTCCTTTGTAAATAAAACCAGTTTGACTCCAGGTGAAGAAAGACAGTGTCCAAACATGTTCTCACGCTTAGAATACATTGTCTGACCGCAAGTGTTACTTCATTTACCTGAAAGTATCTCCAGGCACTGACTTGAAATAAATTCTGCGATTTGCATAATACTCAATCAAACTTGCATCTCCATTTTAACTGATTAAGTATTTAAGAGCCATCTTAGGTGTGTACAATTCATGTGCACAAGTTGTACAACCCTTTGATCTTTTCCTTACAACTTCTGTGTTTAAGGTTTTCATATCTCTCTTACACCTGATGAAGGAGCAGCACAATGAAACTTTGTGTTTACAAATAAACCCAATGGGCTCTAACCTGGTGTCGTTTGATTGTTGACCTTGTCCAACAAAGTTGAAAACCAGCGACTCCATATCATGTTTTTTTACTGGTTAGCTAATCCTCTCCACAAACAAGTAAATTGTTCCTAACACCATGTGTTCTTGTCTTGCATAATAATCTTTTGCGAGGCACGTTTTGCACTGATGTCTGGAAGTCCAGATATAATACATCTACAGGATCTCCATTATTCACCTTGCTTGTTTTGTTTTTTTTTTAAAGAAAGTTAGTCAAATCATTCAAACATGATTTATCCTTCATAAAACTTTGTTGACTGTGCTGGATTGTGGCATGACTTTGGAAATCTCCTGTTATTAATTCTTTCTTAACGGATTTCAACAATTTGTCTTCAATCCCAATAGTTTTCTCACTACTTTTCATTCGTGAGTGTAGCTGTTATTCGAAGTCCTTCCCTTTCTATAACCTCCATGTTCCCTTTCATAATTCCTGTGTAACCGGCACAAGGCTGTAAAAGATCTGCTGCAATTGCTGTGTAAGAGGCATGAGTAGCTGATTTGACTCATTCTGTTCCTACTTTACACACTCGCTAGGCTCAATGTCCGCCTGGTGTTCCTACATTATAGTCTCAATGGACTTGTATGTTCTGCTCCTGTCTCTGATTAAGAACTCAAGATCTCAAAATCCACCACCTGCTGCTCAATGAGAGGTTTGGGGACTTATGGAATCTCACTGTTCAAATGTCACTTTTCATGGGGTGAAATACGCAGGCAGGTTGTGTTGCCCACACTTGGCAGCTCAGTGGTTAGCACTGCTGTCTCACTGCACCAGAGATCCCAGTTCAATTTCCGTCTCCAGTTTCCTCCCACAGTCCCAAGATGTGCAGGTAAGATGGATTGGCCACACTAAATCCCCCATAATGTCCGGGGATGTGGAGGCTAGGTGCATGGAAACTGCCAAGTTATAAAGATTGGGTGGGGTGTGGTGGGGATTGGATGGGATGATCTTCGGAGAATCAGTGTGGAGTCGCTGGGTCAAATGGCCTGCTACCACACTGCAAGGATTCTATGATTAACACATTTGTTGCAGAAATCAGTTGAGGGAACAATCTTTGAGTTCATTCTAACATCCTTTCCTCAGTGTGCACTACTCCAGATGTGATCTCACTAAGATCCTGTACAGCAGCAGGAACAATTTACCAGCCTGCTGTAAGGTTCCCACTCAGGTTAGAGCAGTCTCAGCTGTCTGGGGGGAACACACAGCATAGCTGAATGTTCATTGACCTTCTTTACTCTTCCAGCATAACGCGAGATCTGGTGATAATGTCACAATGACACTTGAGAAGAACAGGTAAGGTATGGCGAGATGATATCAATTTTGAGATATCTCTCGCCAAAACTCTCGCCTGAATCTACCATTAACCTCGCCAGAACCCATGTCACTCAGAATCTGGTAATGAGGAGCTTAGAAACAGCAAGGAGAATCAAACATTGATGAGAGTTCTATATCAAAGTCAAAATGGTGATACAAATGTTTTATGGTCCAAAACAGGAAATTATTACTGCAGTACCCACTGTGGGTACTGCAGTAATAATGGACAGCTTCAAGCTAAATCTAAAGAGTTGTTAATCCAAGTGAATGTTAATGCTGGGAAAATGGATTACATGGGCGTCAATGAGATCGGTTGCTTTAATATTTTAGGCACCAAGTAGAGATCAGGCTGTTCTGAAATTGGTAATGTATGATCAGAAGAACTAATTGAAGACTTTGTTATAAAGAAGCTTTTGGGAATAGTGATCTTAATATTTTGAATTTAAATGACATCTGACCACAAAGCAGTTGTTTTTGTATATTACTGGTACATGCCTGAGTCATGCAAGCCATTAAGATACGAGGATAAACTTGGCTTCAGTGAATTTGAAAAATACATCGAAATGATTTAATGAAAGACAGGCATTGCCTGTTATTTATACAAACACTGTAAGGTCTGCAAGGACATTCTCAAGATTAATCCTTCAGATGGCAAGATTGTTTGATGAGGGAACTCCGCCTATGTTCCAGAGAGTTTCAGAGAATGAGAGGTGATCGAAATGAAACTTTAAAAAATCGCACAGCGGGGAGTGACGAACATGGGCATTGACAAGTGAGAGCAATATTAGCGAGAATCCCAAGATATTCCATAAGAACATCAAGCTGAACAGAATAACCAGAGAATAATTAGAGCCCATGAGACATCAAGGGGGCAATCTGTGTGTGAAGCTGATGAAGATTGATAGATAGCGACATGAGAGCTTCACATCCATTTTACTTGGGAGAAGAAGGAGGCAGGTGCATATTTCAAGAAGACCAGACTGGGAAGTTCTTGAGCAGATTAAATAAGATGCGAGCAGAAAATAATGGTTTTGGCTGGAGTAAAATTGGACATGTCCCCAGGTCTGGAAGCGATGTATCACAAGCAGTGGGAAACAAGGGAGGGAATGCCCTGACTTAATGTTTAAGTAGGATCTGGTCAGAGGTGAGTTGCCAGAGTAATGGAGAGCACCCTTTACAGGAAGGGTTGGTGCAGGTAGACCAGGAAACTATAGAGCAGTGAGTATCAGATCTGTTTCAGGGAAACTATTGGGGAAAGCAGGGAAGGAGACAATTGATCTTTGTTGAGAGAGGCAATGATTGATCAGGGATCATCAGCATGCAGTTGTCAGAGGGTAGTCAAGCCGAACGAATTTTATTGAATTTTTTTCGAGGAAGTCGTTTGTATATTTTCTTTTTCAGCAACACCTTTGACAAAGCCTCACATGATAAAGAAAGTATAATCTCATGGTATCAAGGGTAACTTGGTAAGTAATATTCAAATGGTCTTAGAGGCAGGAGACAGAGGGTGGTGGGAGAAGGATGTTTGTGCTTCTGGAGACCAGTTTCCCTGGTGTATCCCAGGGATCAGTGTGTGTCCTTTATTCTTTGTGGTATTCATAAATGATGTAGATGTGAATGTGGAGGGGGTGGAGAGTGTGTGATTAGTAAGTTTATCGTTCACACAAAAATTGGCCAAGTGTTTGACAATGAGGGGGAAGGCCTTATGTTACAGGAAGGTGCAGATGGAATGGTCAGACTTACAGATCAAAGGCAGATGGAATGTAACCTTGATAAATATGAGGAGATGCACTTTGACTGAAAGAACCAGAAAGGGGAGTATTCAATGAATGGCAGCACATCAGGTAGCTCAGAAGGTGCTTCTCCACACATCCCTGAATGTGACTGAACATGGTAATAGATTAGTTCAGAAGGCATTGGGAATAGTAAATAGCCTTTACTCATCGGGACCTGGATTATAAGAGCTATACAGGACTTTGGTTCGGCCAGAATACTGTGTGGAGTTCTGGGAGCCAAATTACAGGAAGGATGTACTTGTACTGGAGGGGGTGCAGAGGAGATTCACCAGGATGTTCCCTGGGATGGGGCATATCAGCTATGGAGAGAGGTTATGCTCTGGTTGTTTACTTTGGAGCAGAGAAGGCTGAGGGGGACCTGATTCAGATGGATAAGCTTATGAGGGACATGGATAGGGTGGATAGACTGAAGTTGTTCCATTTAGTCAAAGGGGAAAAAACAGGGGAACAAACTTTTAAAGTGAAGGGTTTGAGGATTAGAGAGGATTTACGGATTATTTTTCACCCAGAGGGTGTTGGGGTCTGGAATGTACTTCCTGAGAGGGGTCTTGTTATGGTAACCACAAAACAGCTAAATAGGAATTGGACGAGCACTTGAAGTGTCATAACATCCCGACTACAGGTCTCATGTAGGAGAGTGGGGCTACTGTCGACTGTGCTGTATTTGTGACGGTACAAAGACTATGCTCCTATGATTGTATGGTGTGGACATGAATTGACGGGTTTCTGAAGAGAATATTAACAAGAATTATTAGAGTGAACTGTCAATAGAAAAAGTTAGAGAAAACAAGTGCAGCTTCGTTGCAGTCTGAACCCAGAGGAAGGAGAATAGAGAACACAGCATTAGCAGAACTGTGAAGCAATTATTCAGTTATGTCTTCACTGAAGAAAACTAATCAAATCTTCCCAGCAAGACTGGAAAGCCTAAGTCTCGAGAGAAAAAGAATGAAATTAATAAATAAATGCTTTGGGGGAAATTATTGGGACTGAAAGTATGGTTGAATTTAGAATAGAGATGAAAGGTGCGAAGGTAAAGTCCAATAACAGGGTTCTGTGCTTAACCAAAGTAGACAAAAATAGGATGAGGGAAAAGTTGGCTAAAGTTAACAGGAAGCAAATACTTTATGGTGGAACTATATATGAACAGTGTTAGGCTTTCAAAGCAAGTTTTCCAAGTGCTCCGCAACAGCATATAACAGTGAAATGGAAGGACTGTAGGAAAAAGGGTAAGCTGCCATGGATGTGTCAATAAATAAGGGAAGCTATCAAATAAAAATAAATGACATAAATAATGGCAAAGACCAGTGGGAAACTAGTAGATTGGGAAAACTTTAAATATCAAAAGAGCAACAAAAACCTATCAAGAAACATAAGCTAGATAGATTATGAGAGTAAACAACCTCAGAATATAAAGACAGATAGCAAAAGATTCTATAAATATATAAAACGAAAAGAGTGGTTCAGGAAAGTATTGGTCCTTGAGAGTGTAAGAAGGGAGTTACAGTAATGGGATATGAGGAAATGGCCGAGAAATGGAACAGATATTTAGTCGGTCTTCACATTGAAGGTCACTAATAACATGCCAATAATTGTCATAGGGAGGAAGGTAGGTGAGGACCTGGAAACAACCATTCCCACGATAGAGACAGTGTTGGGCAAGCTAATGGATCTAAAGGTAGGTTAGTCTCCAGGGCCTGATGCAATGCATCCCATGGTGGGATGTGGTGGGGAAAGTGGTGGGAGAAACAGCAAATGCATTTGTGGAAACTTTTCTAAATTCACTGGACTCTGATGCAGTTCCAGCGAATTGGAAAACAGGAAATCAGACACCACTGTTTAAAAATTGAAGTAGGAAAAATGTGGTGAATTATAGACTGGTAAGCCTAACATGTGCAGTGGGGAAAATACGTCAATCGGTAATCAAGGAATAAATAGCATGCATCAAGATAGAAATTGTCCCGTTGGACAGACACAGCATTAGTTCAGGAAAGACATGTTATGCTTAACTCATTTATTAGAAATCTATGAAGACATTATGACCACGGAGACCCAGTAGGTGTGGTGTACCGAGATTAACAAAAGGCATTCGACACAGTGTCGCCAAAAAAGTTGCTGCATAAGGTAAAGATGCATGGCATTACGGGTAATGTATTAGCATGGATAGAGGATTGTTAACTAACAGGAAGCAATGAGTGGGAATAAATGAGTGATTTTCTGGTTACCGATCAGTGACTTGTGGTGTGCCTCTGGGATCGGTGCTGGGACCGCAATTATTCACAGCTTACATCGACGTTTTGGAGTTGGGGACCACGTCTCAACGATAGCAGATGATACTAAAATGAGTGGCAGAGCAAAGTATGCAGAGGACTGAAAAACTTTATAACGGGACATAAATATTATAAGTGAAAGGGCAGAAGGTATGGCAGATGGAGTACAATTATAATAAATGTGAGTCATCCATTTTGGTAGGAATACTAGTAAAAAAAGACTATTATTTGCATGGTAAAAATGCAGCAGGCGTTTGTGCAGATGGGCCTGGATGTCCTTGTGCATGAATCACAGAAGTTGGCCTGCAGGTGCAACAAATATTTAACAAGGCAAATGGAATTGTGTCCTTCATTGTGAAAAGGATTGCGTCTAAACACAGGGAGGTTATATTGCATCTGTACAGGGTGATGGGGAGGCCACACCTGCAATACTGCGTGCAGTTTTAGTCTCCCTACTTGAGAAAGGATGTCCTGGCTACAATGGATGCATAGGAGGTTCGCTAGGTTAGTTCTGGAGTTGAGGGGCTGGCTTATGAGGAGAGACTGAGTGGACTGGAATTATACATTGATTGGAAGTTGAAATAATGATGGAGGATCGGATAGAAACAAAAATAATTATGATTGGAATAGATAAGATAGAAATAGAGAAGATGTTTCCAGTAGCAGGTGAAACTTGGACAAGAGGGCAAAATCTCAAAATTAGGTGGAGCAGATTAAGGACTGAATTGAGAAGGAACGTCTTGACCAAGAAGGTTGTGAATCTGTGGAATTCTCTGCCTGTTTGAGCATTAAAGGAACAATGGTTTATGGAGAGAGGACGGGGTAAGTGGAGCTGAGGCCATGAAATGATCAGCCCTGATCTTATTGATGCTTTTAGATTTCATGTAATGTGTCAAAATGAAATGGGACTAATATTTGAGAAAATGACTGGTTGATACATACGGAGAAGCAATGGATGCAATACATTTGGATTTTCAGAAAGATCTTGGTACAGACTCTGGCCTAGTATGCAAAATTAAATGTTACAGGATTGGGGCTAAAATATCAACATAATTTTAGAATAGGAGATCTGTCAGGAAGCAGTGAACATTAATAAAGCAATATGTTTTGAAGTGGAAGGAACATGGTGTGTCACAGGGTTCGATGCTTGGGCCTCAGCTGTTCCCAATGCATGGCAAACATTTAGTTCAGGGAGTCAAATGCAATATTCCCAAATCTGCTGCAAGCACTAAATGAGGTCGGATTGTGCGTGGGTGAGGAGGATGTAGAAAAGCTACAAGGTATTTGAGCCAACTGGTCAAATACGTGGCAGATGGAGAGCAGTGGGGGTGGATGTGACGGTGTTTATTTTAGTGGGAAGAATAGAACAGCAACCTACATTTGAAAATGGATTCGTTGAAACATGTTGATCTTTAAAGGGATTTATGTTCTGTCTTTATTTCTTCTGTGCAGCCCTCCGAGGTCAATTCAAGTCAGTGAGTTCTGAACCCAGAAGTAAATACTGAGAATGGCATTTGCACACTGACCAGTGAACACAGACCCAACAGAAGGAGAGCTGTAACATTGAAAAGGACGTGGATCTCCTTGGACACCAGTCACTGACAGCAAAATTGCAGGAAAGAAAGCAGTTAGGAAGATAAATGTTGTGTTGACTTTCATTTCAGGGATATTTAAGTCCAGGAGTAAGAGTGTCTTACTGCAGCTGTCCAGGGCCTTGGGAGACCCCATCTCGAACATTGTACAGTATTGTGTGCAGTTTTGGTCTCCGTACCTCATAAAGAACAAACCTAACATTGCGGGAGAGCAGTGAAGGATGACCAGACTGATCTCTAGGATCACTGGCTTGTTGTGGGGCAGATCTTGCTTTGACTAGATTGGGCTTGTAATCATGAGCTTTAGAAAAACGAATGGAGATATCAATGAAATATATAAAGCACAGACAGGCGAGATAGATTGGAAGCAGGGATGGTAATTCCTCTGGCTGGGAGTCTAAAACAAGGAGCCACAGTATTAGCTGCAGGCAGGTCCCTCTGCATTGAGATGACAATAAATGTCTGCACTCACAGATTGATGAACCTGGGGAGTTCTCTCCCACATAAGCCTGTGGAAGCCAGGACAATGAACATAAATAAGGATTTCTGAACACTAAAGAGATCAGGAGACAACTGGAGTACAGCTGTCAGAGGATCTCAGATGTTAGGAAGGAGATCTCTGCAGTGTCAACAGGACGGTGTTTCCCATTCCCTTTTCCGATACCGAGTTTTCTGTACGTTTTATCCTTCCAAGCTTGGGAGCAGTTTGACAAATTTGACTGTCTTGCTTGTCTGTTTTAGAGACGATTGAAGAGTTCATCACGCGTCATGTGTCTTGAGTCACTTTTAGGCCAGACCAGGAAAGCATAGGAGATTCACTTCCTGAAAGTACATTGGGGAAGGAAATAAATGTTTACAATCGACATTGGCTTCAAGGTCACTGTTACTGACAGCAGATTTTAAATCTTGATATTTTATTAATTGTTTTAACTTCCACCAGCTGTCAGAGCATCAGCCTGGTCTAGATTAGTAATCCAGTGACATTTACACAACAGCACCATCTCCACATGGGGACCTATCAGATACCACACTGAGCAGGTTATTTCTGTGCTGTTTGACAGCTCTGTGAGAAATAAAAAACAACCACTAATTTGACTTTTGTGAAGACACTGATGGTGTGATAATTAGTCAGATTGTAACTATTTCTCTCTTTGAGAACTTGACACAACTGAGTAACTTTCCGCATTCCCAGAGAGATGTCAGAGTTGTCAGCTTGGTGTAAATGGTCGACTGAGAGATTATCCCAGTCAAAAAGTTACAGATTGTGTTTGAATATAATGCTGCTTCAGCTGGTGCTACTGTTGTGGTGTACAGCACCACAACAATGTCAGGAATTCTGTATTTAAAAAGGTTCAACGAGTTATATCATTGAAAGTATTTACAGAGGAGTTTTGACTTGGAAATGAATTGAGTGCAATGAAGAATTAGTGATGAAAGAGGAGTTCTCTAGCCATAGACTCTTAGAGTCATACAACATGCAAACAGACCCTTTGGCCCAACTCATCCATGCTCACCAGGTTTCCTAAACTTCCAAACCTTTCCTATTCATGTACACATGAGATTGTCTTTCAATTGTTGTAATTGCACTCACCTCTTCCTCTTCCTCTTCCTCTTATAGCTTGCTACATATACACACCAATCTCTGTGACAAACAGCTGCCCTTAGATCTCTTTTAAATTTCTTCCCTCTCACCTTAAATTGATCCTCTTTGATTTCAGACACTCACACCCTGGGCAACAGACCTTGTCTATTTATCCTTTCCATGTCACTCTTTATTTTATAAACCTTTATTAGGTCACCCCTCAGCCTCCTACGCAAAAGGAACAAAATCCCTGCCTCTTCATATATCTCAAAACCTCCCGTCTCCGTCACATAATTTTAAATTATTTTCCCCCTTTCCAGGTTATAACATCCTTCCTACAGCAGGGCGACAATAATTGTACTCAGTACTCTAAATGTGGCCTTGTCCAACCACAACATGATCTCCCAATTTTTGTACTCAATGCTCTGACTGATGTGGGTAAGTGTGCCTAACGCCTTCTTCACAACAGTGTCGACCTGCGACTCCACTTTCAAGGAACTATATACCTGCACCCTCGGTCTCTCTGTTCGAATATACTCCCCAATGCCCTACTGTTAAGTGTATAAATCCTGCCTTAGTTTGTCTAACAAAATGCAACACCTCACATTTATCTGCATGAAGCTCTACCTGCCAATCCTCAGCCCACTTTCCCAGTTGATCAAGATCTCATTGTTCTCTAAGATAACCATCTTTACTGTCCACTATTAACAGCAATTTTGAGTGGTTTGTCTACGAACTTACTATTCGTGGTTCCTATATTCTCATCTAAATAATTTACAAAAACAATGAACAGCAGTAGACTGTTCCTTGTGGCACACACTGGTCACGGGCCTCCAATTTGGACAACACATCTCTCCCAGGATCATCTACCTCCTACTGTCAAGCCAATTTTGTGTCTAATTGGCTAGCTCTCACTGATCCCCTGTGATGTAACCGTATGAACCGGGCTACCATGAGGAACCTTGTAGGGCCTCATAAGTTGCACATAGACAATGCATGCTGCTTTAACTTCATCTATCTTCCCAATCACCTCTTCAAAAACTGCAATCTGGTTTGTGAGACATGGATTCCTAGACAAAAAAGCCGTGCTGAATATCCATGATCAGTCCTTGCCTTTCCAAATGCATGTAAATCCTGCCTCTCAGAATCTCCTACAAACACTCATCCATCCTTGACATCAAACTCACTGGTCTGTATTCCCTGGGTTTTCCTTGCAGCCGCATTACAAATAATGTAAAAACATTAGCTGCCTTCCTGTCCTCCAGCACTTCAGCCATGGCTGTCAATGATACACATAAGAAAGTGCAGATTTCGTAAACCACAAATCTAAGTCAGAAATGTGCTGGAAAGTCTCAGCAGGTCAGGCAGCATCTTTCCAGAGAAATCAGAGTTAATGTGTTACAACACGGGGTAATCCCCACCCCCCACCCCCATTCTGCATGCAAATTTAAACTTGCAAGAAAAAAATGATTTCGCCCGTGCTGTAATCTGTAAAAATTCAGAAGGCCAAGAACCATCCCAAAGGTTAGTATTTAAAGTAAAAATTAACAACTTTCTTTTAAAAGTCTAACAGGGAATAATTACCTTACAACTATTTGCAACTCCTTTCTCTGACCTATCTTTTACTTTCTCTTCCACAATACTGGTCCGATAAATCCCCCAATTAAGATTTACCAAAGCAGACAAATTTCAGAACCTGCCAGTTGTCGAATCTTCTCTTTGTATCTTCCTCTGTCTTCTTTTCTTCTCCGTGGTGTTTCTATTTCACAGGTCATTGAAAAATATAGGTGAATTTAAGAGAACTATTCTGTGGGCAGTCTGCAGATGTTGGTGGCATGGCAGTTCTCTCGCAACTGGTCAATTTATGTTTTCAGCTTTATACCCCAAAGCATCGGGTCATTTCATTTTTTTATAATATTGCCAAATGCCAAATTCAAACTCGATTGTAGTTTAGCTTCTTGGGACATAATTTAAACGGATTGAACGAATTTGATTTCATTTTTTGTCTCACAGCAACCCAGCTATTGCCAGCTGCTTGACCAAATGTTACTTTGTAAATTTTCCAGAATTCACTGTGCTTGTAAATCCTTCCACTCTCTTAAAGGTACAGTACCCTTTACACGTTCAAAACACCTTCTCTCTCAAAAAAGAACCATCATAATGAAAACACGGTCTCATTTGTTTTTCTATTCTTTAAACACATTACCATAACATACAGATAACTGAAATCTAAGTTCACCTTAACTTTTTCCATATACCTATATTTTACATTGGATAAATACAAATCTCGTCTAAAATTTATCAGTTAAGTCTGTGAGAGCACATCTGTGATTACATTCTTACGACATGCTACATGTCCAATTTTTAAACTAAAAGTCTGTAAATAGTCTTTAAAGTGTTCAAAGAATGTAAGCAGATTGGGATCCGTGTACACAACTGTCTCCAACACGCTGTTTGTGAGTGCACATTAAAATGTTGTAAGGCTAGTAACAAACTCAATAGTTCTTTCTCAATCATGAAACATGTTTTCTGGTGGATGTTGAGTTTCTTTGAAAAGTACAATCCCATCTCATCATCTGCGGCAGTAGTACTCCAAGTCCTATGTCACTCGTGTCGATGGCAACTTGGAAAGGTTGAAACAAACGTTTCAACTGTGTTCTATGCTCCTGAGGCAGATTGTTTATGAACCTATCCACTGCTCAAGGACTTTTACATCTTTAACGTATTTTGAGGCACATCAAAATCCACAACATTTGGAATTGATTCCTCCCTCTGTGGGGCAGAAACTAGCACGTGTTTCTCCTATCCTTTCTCCCCTATACTTTTCTGGAGGCACACTAATTTATAAGCCACATGAAGGCGTTTCTGACTGTGGGAATTGGCGACAGAGGTCCTAGTTTCATTGCTGCCTGTGGCCTCCCACTATTTGGCATGCATGGCACGTATGCCAGAAGTTGACAATATCTTTGTGCATTCCAGGTCAATAAAAATGTTTTTGCCCCTTAGCCTGAGTCTTTTGTACCCCTCGATGACCTCCCACAGGTAGTTCATGTGCTACCCGTAACACTTCCTGTCTCTATGCTACCGGCAACACACTCTGGTGCACATCAGCACATTACTCCACTGCACTTACCTTCCGCAGTCTCTATTTCCGTTTTAGGATTCTATATTTCTGATAATAATCCTCAGGACTATCTCTGCCTCACTTTCAGAGTACGCATCCACATTTATATCTTTTATCATCTTGCCTGTCTGCTGCAAATCCCTTAGCCTTTCAGAACTAAACATCTTTGTCTGACCCTCTGTTTGTTCATGTTTTCCCTGCACCATTACGTCAAACAGGATGTCAGCTAACTGAATCTTAACTCCTTCATCTTGTCTTTACTTTGTGTTTCGTGCTGTGACGTATGATACTGGGATCTGGTTACTGTACGGTCTGGGAAAATACCAGTACATTTCTGTTTTAACTCTTCACTTCCTTGGTCTTCTTGGGCTTCTCCACCTCAAGGGGTATAGCTTCCAACTTGAACTCTGCTAAATCATTCTCGAGGACAAACAGGATTCCTGGAACTTACACTCTGTCACTCTCATGGTTACTTTCCCAGACTTGAGAAGGCACTCCAACTTGATCTTATGGAGAGCAAAGCTATACTTCTGTCCATCTATGCCACAAATTATAACACACTCAGGTAACAGATCAGAAATACTGCAAATTTGCTCATCTTGTACAATTGGAAACTGGTTAGATCCTGTATCGTTCAAAATTATAACTTATTCTCCTTCTCCCCTTGTTGTTTCTGAGTAAAATTTACTCACAGAGGCGGATTCTTTATAGAGTACTAACTCCATACCCAGCCTCTGCCTAGGCTGTGCACTTTCCTGCAGCTCTTCGGTTCTTGTTGGGTTTTCCTTGAAGACTTTCGCTAATGTCAGTGGCTTGCCATCTTTAACCACATCTTTTCCCACAGTTCCTTTCTTAACGATCAGTACTGTGATCATACATATCACTCCTTATGGCAGTGAAAACATATTTTCCCAATGCCCTTCTGAAACTACCAGCACTGTTGCTTTCTGTGTCCCACTCTATTACAGTGAAAGCACCTGAGGCCTTTCATCTCCTTTATATCCTCTTGGGCATCTTCTTTAACCTGTGGTAAACTCTTATTCTCTACTGTTTCTTTTACAGTATAGGATCTCCACATCTCCCAAATATGATCCTTCACGGGATGAAATTCTGGCTAGAAGATTGTCTTATGCAGCAACATGTATTCATCTGCTAATTCTACTGCCCTTCTCAATTTCTGAACTTCCTGTTCCTTCACATGAATTCTTATCATCTCTGGATTTGAGTTTTTTTAATTCCTTCAGCAGAATAATCTCCATTAGATCCTCATATCTATTTTAAAAGCAAACATCCATCTATCAAAATGCCTATGTTTTATTATTTCAAACTCAACATAAGTCTGACCTGATCACTTCCTTATGTTTCTGTACTGCTGTCTATATGATTCTGGTACCAATTCGTGAGCACTTAAAAGAGCTTGTTTGACGTCTTGAGAATCTCGTGACACCTCATCTGACAGCGGAGAAAATACCTCACTCGCCCTGCCTACGACTTTAGTCCGAACTAGCATTACCCATAAATCCTTGGACCACTCCAAATGCCGAGCCAAACTTTCAAATGAGATAGAGAAGGCATCAACATCTTTCTCATTAAAATGTTGCAGAGTATTGACATAGTTGCATATAACACTATCGTTTCTTTTAATCTCCATCTTTTTAATGTGACTTTGCTGACTAAATCGCAACTTCTTAAGTTCAAATTCTCTCTCTTTTTAGTCAGCTAAGAACCTTCTCCTTCTCTCTCTTTTTTCTTCTCTCTCTCTGTTCTGTCTTGCTTTCTGTTTCTTCTCTCTCTCTTTTTCTCTCCCTTTGTTTATCTTTAAACTGCATCATCCTCAATTGTAATTTAAGTTTTTTTTCTCACTCTACTGCACTTGTCTGTGTTTCTGACACACTTTAATGTTTGAGAAATTCTCGGATAATTTCAGCTTTCCTTTTGTCTTTTGGTTAAATCCAAATCTAACTACCTTGCTAATTCTAAAAGTTTGGCCTTTATCTATCCTTCTAAGATTTCGTGGCAATTTGAGAATCATCTTTATACCCCTCTTAACTTTTTTTTAACATCCATTTCTCTCACTTTTAATTTGAACAAACACAAGTCATCGGAATTAAACAAGTTGTCTCACTGACATTTTATTTAATGATCTCAGACACGAATGTGCAAATGTTTAAATATACTTTGTTTTCTTTTCATCCCTCAAATCTATTCAAATCTGCTCAAATCTCAGACTGGATCTGTCTAAACCTGTTCATATCGTGGACGAAAGCCCCTTAGCTGTTACGACACAGTGCTAACCCCGCTCCTAATTTAAACCAGCCACACAGAAAACGTTCATTCCATAATCTGTTAAATTTCGAGACGCAAAGATCCATTTACAGAGGTCACAATTTAAAGTAAAATTAACAATTTTGTTATTTAAGTCCAACAGAGAATAGTAAAACAAACAAATATTTAGAACTCCCTTCAGTTAAATGTGTCTTTGACCTCCCACTCCACAATACTGGTCCGATAAAACAAAAAAAAGTTACAAAAAATTATCACGTTTCAAAACCAGTCAACTTTGTCGATTCTCCTTTGTCGGCTTTCCTCTGTAGAGTTTTCTCTCGGTTGGCATTGATGTTCTGCTGTGTAAACCTCTTATAGACAGGTACCTTTCAGAAAGACCTTCAGCTCGCAGTCTATCTCTCTGGACGTCCTTGGCAGTTCTCCCCATAAATGTTCAAAATGTCCAGTTTTATACCTCTAAACATCGGACCATTTCATTGATTTTGAAGTCATCATGTATTTCAAACTCAATTTGATTTCAGTGTGTTGGGGCAAAATTTAAACTGGCCGAATTTAAATTGGTTTTTGCTTCATGGCAACTCAGCTATTGATTCCACAGTCAAATGTCACACTTAACTTCCTTCAGAACACTTTGTGCCAGCTTCCAGTCTCTCTTAAATGTAACATATGTCTCTGCATCTTCTTAACAATAACTTTTATCTGCCTTGCATAGCTTTCCATAAATTTGATCAAATTAGTACGTTCATATATTTTTTTTCTGTTCCAAAAAGCCCCATTTTGTCTCATCCTTTCTTTACCTAAATCCTTCTTTCCAGTTATCATTCCAATTACTTACATTGTTACTGATATTCTTCGACAAAGAATTACATTTTGTGTATGTGTATGTGTGTGCTTGGATGCGGGTGTGTATGTTTGTGTGCGTTTTGTGAATAATTTTCTGTAACTGGATTGAGATGAAAGAATGAGATGTTATCACATTCCCATATGAAAGAGTAAATGCGCAACGTTTCCAAGCTTTCAGGTATCAAAAAAGATGTAAAATCCTCCTTTATTCATGGATTGGGAAACTGAACAAATGATGTTCATGGGCAGAACAGCAGTAATGTAATGAATTTTTGCAGGGATCATTGAACGATCAAATAATTAGTTTTCTCTTAAGAGTTTAAACTCAGCCTTTTATTTTCAATTCTGTGTTGCATTCGTTTTTATCAATATGCAATCAACATTGGTGACAAAACTAGAAGTTGCTGGAAATTCTCAGTAGTTCTGTCATTATTTCTTGTGAGAAAGCAGATTCAGCATAATGTAGGGGTATGGGTCTGGGGTGTTTGTGCTTTGCCAATGGTGTTCAGCGATATGCCGCTTACGTGTATTAGTCAGGGGTAAATGCAGAATAACAGAGTAGGGGAATGGGTCGGGAAGGGGCAATCTTCAAAGGGTCAGCGTGGACGTGCTATTTGAAATGGCCGGTTTTCCCACCGTAGGAATTCTATGATTGTATGATTTCTTCATAAAAAGGGTGGTCGATGCTAGGATCAAGAATGTCTCCGAGCATGCTCAGGGCATATCGACGTGCGAGTGTAAACAGCCACAGGTCGTGGTTCAATTTGACACCAATGACATAGGTAAGAAAAGTGAAAGGTTGAAAGGCCCTGCAAAGAAAGTTCAGGGAGTTAGAAGTGAGTTTAAATGCAGGATCTCCAGGGTTGTGTTCTTGGGATTATTCCCCGGGCATCTGGAAGTGAGACAACGAAGAGGAAGATAGTCGAGTTTAATATGTAGCAAAGAGCGACTTGAAAGGAGGGGTTCTGATTTTTGGATGATTCGGATCGCGTTCAGGGCAGGTGGGAACTGTACAAAAATGAAAGTGTGCACTTTAACTGGAGCGGCCCCAACATCCTGGAAGGGAGGTGTGTTCGTGCAAATTTAAGCTAATGATAAAAGAGGATCGGAACGAAAGCAGCAGGTCAGAAAATGAGCAGAAAGTAAAGATTTGTCAAATAAACACGCAGAGCCATTTTAATGACCATGCTGATTGAAGGACTCATAACAATTTTAAAAACGTGAGTTGAAAGTTGGAGTATATGATAGGCTGAAAATGTGTTGCTAGAAAAGCGTAGCAGGTCACGCAGCATCCAAGGAGCAGGAGAATCGACGTTTTGGGCATGAGCTCTTCTTCAGGAAGGTTTCCTGAAGAAGGGCTCATGCCCGAAACGTCGATTCTCCTGCTCCTTGGATGCTGCGTGACCTGCTACGCTTTTCCAGCAACACATTTTCAACTCTGATCTCCAGCATCTGCAGTCCTCACTTTTTCCTAGTATATGATAGGTCACTATTATCGGGCATCAGTAAATAAGGATGGACAGCCTGTGAACGTAATTATTAAAAGAGAAAGATAAATCAATAAAACTTATGCTAAAAACTTTTCAAACTAAATCTGTGCAGTATTTGGAACAAAATGAATGAGCTGACAGCGCAAACAGAGAAAAAGTACGGCATGGTGGGCATGACTGAAATGTGGTTACATGGACGTCAGGACTGGGGTGTTAAATGTCCAAGGCTACTCAGTATTCAGGCAAGAAGGGACCGCAGGTGGAGTGCCTGTATTGGTTAAGAATTATGTCAAGGTTATATTAAGAAATGATATTAGCACGTGAGACAAAATCGATGAATCAGTCTGGTTTGAAATAAAACACATGAAAGGAAATCCATTGGTATGAGCACTTCGAGCCCATAAACCACTCCCCACCCACCCCTCACAAATTACTTTCAGTGTAGGGAATAGCATGAACCAGGGAATAACGATGGCTTGAGACAAGGGCAGAAGAATGATTATGGGAATTTGAACATGTATATAGACTGGAGTAATCAATTTGGCAAGGGAAGCCCTAAAGAACGATGCATCGAATATATGATGGTCTATTTCTTTGATTAACATGTCATGGAACCAACCAGAGGACTGGTTTTGGTATTATGTAGTGAGAAAAGAGTGATAAATCACATTGTAGTACAGGATCATCTTAGAAAGAGTGACCACAACATGCAGGAGTTTCACATTCAGATTGTAACGGTGAATACAGAGTCACATAGGAGAGGTTTAGTGTTAGACAATGATAATTTTACTGGCCTGAGTTAGGGCTTGACCTGATTGGACATGTCAAAGAGATTAAATTGCAGGACATTTGAAGAACAGTGGCAACTACTTAGGGAGATAGTCAAAACCCCTCAAATAAAGTGTAATCCTGAGTGGAAGAGGAATTGTAAAAGTGATCCATGTCTTAACACGGAAGTCAATAATAACATGAAGGTTCTTGCCTGGTGGTATTATTGATGACTGTTAATCCGTATAATGTTCTGGGGACTCAGGTTCAAATGCCGCCATGGCAAATTGTGGAATATAAATCCAATATGAATCCGCAATTAAGAGTCTATTGATGATAATGAATCCATTGCTCATTGTTGGAAACACCCATATATTTAATGAATATTCTTTAGGGACTGAAACCACCATCCTTAACTGGTCTGACCTATATGTGACTTACAACACATACAAATTTGGTTGACGCTTAACTACCCTCTGAGCAATTAGGGACAGACAATGAGTGCTGTCTAACCAGCGACACCTTCATCCTTTAATGATATAAAGAAATATACTTTACTTGTCAGCACACAGTTGAGAATGTAACCAACAAGCTGGATAATGGGGATGCAGCAAATGCTGTACATCTAAACTTCAGAAGGCATTTGACAAGATGATGCGTAAAGGATTGATCTAGCAGGTTAAATCCGAGGGGTGAAGGGTAGAGTATTGAATTGGATGGAGGATTGGCTGACTAACAGAAAGCAGAGCATCGGGATAAATGGTCTTTCTCTGGCGAACAGAAAATAATGAGGGTTCAGTTTTCAAACCTCAATTGTTTACAATCTGCCCAAATGACCTGGAAGGAGAGACAGTGTAGTAACTAAATTCACAGATGTTATTCGACTAGGTTGTCAAACAGGCTGTAATGAGGAGCTAAAGAGTTTACAGCTGAATATAGATAGGCTTAGAAAACACCGTCTGCTATATCTGGCAGACAATGTTTAATGTGGATAACTGCACAGTTGAATTTCCTACCGCCACTCCCAATTTCTATTGGTCCATCTACAGTTCTTTGGATTTTAGTCACCATTGGTGGCTGGGGTAACAGGGGTCGAGGGGTTTGGTTGAGGGAGATGCAGGTTGCTCTGTGTGTAGGGAAAATGACATCAATGAGGAAAAAATGCCGCAGTCATGCCTTGTTGATGATGACAGCAGGCCTGTCGTAGTTGGCCAATCCATGTTCTTACCTCCTGATGTTTAATTGCCTGGATTAAACCACATCAAAATGTTGCAGTCAGGAAGACAGTCTGTAATTAATATGCCCATTTCGTAATAAAGGGACAAATAACCATTTAGATCAGAAGTAAAGACTTGGCAATTCATTTGAGATTTAGTGACTATTTGCTGCAACTGCAGGCTGGAACTGGGTGATGGGACAACAAAACACGTCAGCATTGTTGCAACTTAATAGTTTCAATATTGAGTAAAAATATTACATTATCAATTCTGTTAGAAAGTGTCCACAATCTATATGTTATGGAAAATGTTTTGAATGTATTGTGGGAGAATACAAACACTGAAAAGGTTAGAAAAGGAAAATGTGAAGCGGATATACGACTTTAAAAAGGTCTAGGAATGTCAAGGGAACGGGCAAATATTGATTTGTGGATCATAGTTGGGAAAATGTGTCTGTGTGTGATCACATTGGCGAGTTGAATGGAAAACCAGTGTATTATTTCAACGAACAGATTGGGAAACTGAGGTACGAGGAACAGGGAACCTGGATCACAAAACAAAACCTTTGCTTCAACATCACGTTTTTCAGGAGGCAATATAAATCGTGAAATATTTTAAAACCAAATACATTTAGAAATAGAAACGTTTTTCTACATTTTACAGAGTAGTGGTGAGTCCACTTTTAGTTTCAAGTTGTGTCTCCTTATTATTGAACCTCGGAGTAAGGGGAAGACATGCTCACTGTTCACCCGGTCTCGTCACGTCATGCTTTTAAACACCTCCGTAAGGAGCACCTCTCAACCTTCTTTGCTTAAAAGTGAAATCAGGTAAATCTGGCCTTTGTTCAGTTTGAGTACACTGTTGCTTGTTACTTCAGAAAGGTATCACATTTATCACTGTTAAATTTCATTAGCGATTGATCTGTCCACCTGAGCAACCGGTTTATACACTCCTGTATCCTCACTGTTAACCACTAGCTCACCTTTGTGTCATCCACAACATTATTTATCATTGTCCCCAAACTCCATCCCTCCCATTCTCATCGTCATCATTTATGAAGTTCATAACTAAGCCTTCAATTTATCCTGTTCTTCAGATGTTGTTCACAGGGAAAGCATTGAGAATTCCAATCTCTTGCTTTTCATATTTTGGTGAATTTGCAGCTTGATGCAGTTGGGTTTTATTTTACAAGGGAGCCACAACTTTTATTTTGGACATGGAACTTAATTCTCTTTTTATACTATGCTCTTCTGTATGCTTTACTATTTAAGCTTGTACGTAATTAGTATTGAATTAGGTTTTGGTGGCTTTCACTGCAACATTTGTGTTCTACGTGGTCCTGGATAATTTTCATTGTATCATTCCCTGCAATAGGCGCAGCTGAAGAAACTTTCTGTCTACAAAATACAATAGACAATAGGTGCAGGAATAGGCCATTCTGCCCTTACAGACTGCAGCACCATTCATTATGATCATGTCTGATCATCCTCACTCAGTATCCTGATCCTGCCTCATCTCCATAACTCTTGATTCCACTATCCTTGAGAGTGTTATCCAACTCATTCTTAAACGAATCCAGAGACTGGGCCTCCCCTGCCTTCTGCGGCAGAGCATTCCACACACCCACCACTCTCTCGGTGAAGAAGTTTCTCCTTATCTCTGTCCTAAATGGCCTACTTCTTATTTTTAAGCTGTGTCCTCTGGTTCGGGACTCACCCATCAGCGGAAACATGTTTCCTGCCTCAGGGTGTCCAATCCTTTAATAATCTTACAAGTCTCAATCAGATCCCCTCTCAGTCTTCTAAATTCAAGGGTATACAAGCCCAATCTCTCCAGTCTTTCAGCTTAAGGTTGTCCCGCCATTCCAGGAATTGACCTCGTGAACCTACGCTACACTCCCTCAATAGCCAGAATGTTCTTCCTCAAATTTGGAGATGAGAACTGCGCACAATCCTCTAGGTGTGGTCTCACCAGGGCCCTGTACAGCTGCAGAAGAACTCTTTGCTTCTGTACTCAATCCCTCTTGTTATGAAGGCCAGCATGCTATTAGCTTTCTTCACTTCCTGCTCTACCTGCATGCTTGCTTTCATTGACTGGTGTACAAGAACACCCAGGTCTCTTTGTACTGCACCTTTACCTAACTTGACTCCATTTTGGGTAGTAATCTGCCTTCCTATTCCTGCCAAGAAAGTGGATAACCATACATTTATCCAC
The DNA here is from genome assembly GCF_004010195.1 of Chiloscyllium plagiosum. Classification (NCBI taxonomy): domain Eukaryota; kingdom Metazoa; phylum Chordata; class Chondrichthyes; order Orectolobiformes; family Hemiscylliidae; genus Chiloscyllium; species Chiloscyllium plagiosum. Next base: position 90,146,686 of record NC_057720.1, on the reverse strand, counting down.
ATTAACCTGCATCTGCCATGCATCTGACCACTCACCTAACCTGTCCAGTTCACCCTGTAATCTCCTAACATCCTCCTCACATTTCACCCTGCCACCCAGCTTTGCATCACCTGCAAATTTGTTAATGTTACTATTAATAACATCTTCTATATCATTACTATCTATTGTAAAAAGCTGCAGTCCCAGCACTGATCCCTGAGGTACCCCACTGGTCACCGCCTGCCATTCCGAAAGGGAGACAGACAAAATTCATAATTTTGTTTGAAAGAGCTGGAGTGATGAGATTCAAACAAATTCTACATATAGACTCAAAGCATGAGTTCAACTCATAACGGCAAGTCCACCTTGAATTGTAAACACTTTATTAAAACATATGCCAAGTTTTCTTCATATTGTAAAAACAGTTTCAAAAAATCTTCTTAGAGCAGCATGGATCTTACAGCTGTTCCTGAGATAGCAGGCAGTTAAATATTTAATGTAGTCTTTTTTGTATTTGATATTATCGTTTATTAATTTAACTTTTTTTTTCTATTTTGTTTTATTTACTTTCAAAAACAAACTCACAATTTTCTTTCAAACGAATAGTATTAAAATAACTTTTTAAGGGTGGTTTACAAAAAAAGGAAAATGTCTATTTAACGTCTAGTTAAAAGGTTTCTTTTATTACACTGCGAACTTTTTTTTGTTTTGTAAAGTTAATCAGTTTCTTTTTATCAAATAAGGAGTTATACCTTCCGTCCAGAAAGTCCTACACATTTTCAGCTCTAGAGAAGACTACTTTCTTCTCGGGGTTTATTGAAGAGGAATATATTTATTCATTTAATTAGCTAAATGTTTGATTTTGTTTAATTTTTCTATTTTTGATACGCATATGTATATATTTTTCAATTTTAACATGACTGACTAGGCAAAGAAAGTTAACATAAGGTGTCATAAAAAAAACTGCTGCTTTCGGCATAATATTATTAAGGTCACATAAAAGGGACAGAGAGGGTGGCTGGAAGATTTAGAAAGTAATGTTATCCAGCAAATCAGTCATACAGATGTGTGGCTGTCAGGAAAGATAAAAAAAAGTAGTTCAAAATTCTCCTGTGGTTATTCCTCTATCAAAATGATTTTCAGCTTTTCGAACAGCAGAAGGGGATTGTCTTTCTAAAGAAAATGGAAGAGCAATCAATTGTTGGACACTTGGAATTATTTTTATGTTTAGCAGCGTTTGAGAAGATTTAGTAGAACTGTTGCTTCAGTGGACTTTTCTATCGGGGCATCAACAGGAGATTCTGGGGCAGTGGCCGTTAATTTTGGATGGTTTGTTGCTTTCCCTGTGTGAGTATTAAGAACGTTTCGAATAATTTCAACCACGTTGTTAAAGGTGAGATTGAGTAGCTAAACATTATTGTACATATTGGCAGGAATGACATTTTTAGGGAAAGATTAAAGCAATACAGATTGTACTTACGAGGTGAGGTAGAGTATTTTAAGAACACCTTTAAAGCAATACTTCCTGATTTACTCCCAATGCCAAACTCAACTGGGAAGGCATAAAGGGTTAAAGGAGAATAACCAACGGCTGAAGAGCTTCTGTATTGTTGAGAGATCAAGATTTTTGGGAAATTGGAATCTATTTTAGAAAGAAATAATCTGTTCAGAAAGGATTGGTCTAATCTAAACTGTAAAGCAACGAATATCTTAGCAGGGAGATTTGCTCATTCTATGTAGGGAGACGTCATATTGATAGAGAAGGCAAGGGTGCTATTCCAAGTAGCAGTGCAAATGGTAGGATGGTTAGAGAAGTTTATGAATATGAGGAGAGCACGTCAATTAAAAAAGAAAAAAAAGAGAGTCAAGAGTATATTGTAATTCTGAAGCACGAAATTGCATTTATTTATATTAAAGGAAGGCTTGGATGGTGAAGAATTTGTCAAATATGTTCAAGATGACATATTTCATCAATATACGGATGATTCTAACAAAGAAGTAGCAAAACCATGCCTTCTTTTGTGCAAGAGGCAGGGCAAGTGACTGAAGTAAACGAAGGAATATTTTGGGGATTGCATTCATAACTCTATTAGTTTCATAATGGCAATGGAAAAGAATAAGGCATTCATTATATTTTTTTAATTGGAGTATCATAAATGTTAATGGCATGGGACAAGGACTTATCAAGAGTGATTGGAGTAGTCTGTTAGCAGGTAAAACGCTGTCTGACAAGTGGGAAGCGTTCAACAGTCTGACGACGGTAGTTGAGAGGCATTATGTTCCAGTTAGAGTGAAAGGTAAGGCTGATAATATTAAGTAGCAATGGTCAAGTGCAGTTATTGAGCTTTCATTGAAGAATCAAAGAAAACCTTACTTTAGATATGGACAACTTTATTCAATTTAATCTCTTAGTCAATATAAAGAGTGTCGGACTTTATTTTGAGAGAAATCAGGTAACAAGGAGATATGAGATCACATGGCAGATAAGATTAAGGGTAATCCAAAGACATTGGGCAACTACATTAACAACAAGATGGTAAGGCCTCTCAAAGACCATGAAGGATAGCGATGTTTTGAACCCAGGACATGACGATTGAAATCATCCCATTCCTGGTGCATCAGAGCAGCAAACACACACGATTGACTGCACTTCACATTCATCCAGCTTGAACTCTATCTGCTATTTGTCAGTCTATAGACCCATTTCATCAAGATCCTTTTGTATTCGTAGAAGCCCTTCTTCACTGTCCACGATGTCACCAGTTTTGTTGTCACCCTCAAACTTATGAACCATGCCTCGATATTCTCATGCAAATCATTGACATAAATAACAAACAATGAAAACCAAGAACCAACCTCTGTGGAACACTGCTGGGCACAAGCATCCAGTCCAAAAAGCAAGTGTCCACCATTACTCTCTATCTCCTGCCATTGCAACAATTGAAAGTGCTGGAGAGAAACCCAGCAGTTCAGGCAATATCAGAGCAGAGAAAATGGAATTAACTCTTTTTTGAGTCCAACATTACATGTTCAGAATAGGTTCGTCTAAGACTTGATACGTTTACTCTGTTTCTCTGCCCACATCCCTCATCATCTGTTGCATTTCTCCATCATTTTGCATCTGTATTTCAGATTTCCACGATCCCTAATATTTTGCTTTTTCTTGATTGGTCTGGATGTTGACACCGGTTATATTTGGACAATATGCTCCATTCCTGTTCCCATCACTTGTGCCAGTGACACATGCATTACAGTGTCGTCTGTTTCTTCTTTAAGTTCTGAAAGTAAATGCGCAGATCTCATCAAAGTGATTTTGATGTAAAGGGCCTTTTAGAGACAGCTACACTTGATGTAAAAATAGGAATAGCATATTAATTATGACATTGCGCGTTTTATGTCTGAACTTGTCTCCTCAGTGTCTGAACATTTTCAATACATTTCTCTGAATAATTTCATCAAAGATGGTTGCCATGCAGCCCATCATCTCTGTACCAGTTCGGTATGAGCTGTATCTTCATTGTTACTCTGCTGTAACTCACAATTAGATTAGATTAGATTACTTATAGTGTGGAAACAGGCCCTTCTGCCCAACAAGTCCACACTGACCCACCGAAGCGCAACCCACCCAGACCCATTCCCTACATTTACCCCTTCACCTAACACTACGGACAATTTAGCATGGCCAATTCACCTAACCTGCACATTTTTGGAGGCGGGAATTGAAACTGGGTCTCTGGCAGGCAGCAGTGCTAACCACTGTGCCACCGTGCCGTCCATAAACCCATCACATTTTGTTGTCAGTGTCTGTTTTTATTTCTGAATATCCCATCCAGATATAAGCAATCTTAACAACCTGTATAACCTGTGATTAAACAGACTGCATATAAGATATAATTTTGCACATCACATTTAAAATTATCCTGTTCTATTCATATTGTTGTTCAGAATTCCATGTAACAAAGTTTATCTGTTATCTTGCTGGGCATTGCATTTCATTCGATTTGTCAGGAAAAGTGATGACTGAATACTCGTGACTGGGAGATATTACTGAACTCCCCTCAGGTCTCCTCAGTCACTGGCCGCAGCCCTTTCTGTCTCATAGCCATTATCATATTCATTCCGTCACTGACTTATTAATTCATGACTTTTAGGGTGTAGCTTTGCTCGCTGAGCTGTAGGTTTGATATCCAGACGTTTCATTACCTGGCTAGGTAACATCATCAGTGCCGACCTCCAAGTGAAGCGAAGCTGTTGTCTCCTGCTTTCTATTTATATCTTTCTCCTGGATGGGGTTCCTGTGGTTTGTGGTGATGTCATTTCCTGTTCGTTTTCTGAGGAGTTGATAGATGGCATCTAGATCTATGTGTTTGTTTATGGCGTTGTGGTTGGACTGCCAGGCATCTAGGAATTCTCTGGCATGTCTTTGCTTAGCCTATCCCAGGATAGGTGTGTTGTCCCAGTCGAAATGGTGTTTTTTTTTCATCCGTGTGTAGGGAGAGAGGGTCGCATCTTTTTGTGGCTAGCTGGTGTTCATGTATCCTGGTGGATAACTTTCTTCCTGTTTGTCCTACGTAGTATTTGTGGCAGTCCTTGCATGGAATTTTGTAGATGACGTTGGTTTTGTCCATGGGTTGTACTGGGTCTTTTAAGTTTGTTGGTTTTTGTTTGAGTGTGTTGGTGGGTTTGTGTGCTACTCGGATTCCGAGGGGTCTTAGTAGTCTGGCTGTCATTTCTGAAACTTTTTTGATGTATGGTAAGGTGCTTAGGGTTTCTGGCTGAGTTTGGTCTGCTTGTCGTGGTTTGTTCTTGAGCAATCTGCGCACTGTGTTGTTTTTTGAGTATCCGTTCTTCTTGAATACTTTGTACAGGTGGTTCTCCTCTGTTTTTCGAAGTTCGTCTGTGCTGTAGTGTGTGGTGGCTCGTTGGAATAGTGTTCTGATACAGCTTCGTTTGTGTGTGTTGGGATGGTTGCTGGTGTAATTGAGTATTTGGTCAGTGTTTGTCGTTTTTCGGTATACGCAGGTTTGTAATTCTCCCTTGTCCTTTCTTACTATGGTGGCATCCAGAAATGCGAGTTTCTTGTCGGTTTCTTCCTTCCTGGTGAACTTTATGCCTGTGAGGGTGTTGTTGATGATGTTAAATGTCTCTTCTATCTTGTTTCGTTTCGTGATGACAAACGTTTCATCGACGTAGCGAACCCAGATTTTTGGTTTGATGATTGGTAGGGCTGTTTGTTCTTAAAAAAAAACACCATTTTGACTGGGACAACACATCTATCCTGGGACAGGCTAAGCAAAGACATTCCAGAGAATTCCTAGAGGTCTGGCAGTCCAACCACAACGCCATAAACAAACCCATAGATCGAGATGCCATCTATCAACCCCTCAGAAAACGAACAGGAAATGACATCACCACAAACCCCAGGAACCCCATCCAGGAGAAAGATATAAATAGAAAGCAGGAGGTCGCCACTGATGATGTTACCTAGCCAGGTAATGAAACGTTGGATATCAAACCTGTAGCTCATCGAGCAAATCTACACCCACAACTTCATGACTGTTAATTATCAAAGTTATTGTACATTGTTATGGACCATGCCCGACTCCTCAAAACATTCTTAAGCACGTTGCCCAGACGATAATATTGCCATTTGTTTAAGTTAAGTGTATAGTGGATATTCCCAGAGTGAGTTAGCTGGTTCGACTGCCGACGTTTAAATAAATAGAATTTATTTACAAAAATAAGGAATGAAACACAACGAACTGAAAATACTGTACCTGAATAATTCGTCCTATCTAAAACTGAGAGGCAATCACCAGTTAATGATGCTGATCTAAATTAATTGCAACAATACCAATAAACAAAGCCCTGACCACAAAGAGTAAAAATTACACAAAAAGAATTTTATAGGTTAAGAAGTCAGAGGGCTGAGAGAAGGGGAGAGCATCCAGTTTCAACAGTGACCCTGACTCAACTAACCCTTGAACTGAACTGACCCGTGCAGCCGGAGAGCTGCCCACATTCTCTTGATTACACCAGGTTTTTTTAAGACTTGAAATCCTTCTTCCGAGGCATTATCTGTGAGGTAAAAAACAAAGGACCCCAATGAAGCATTCAAAATTGAGACATATTGGAACCTTGGATCGTTTAGAACTTCTCTGAAAACAATTCAAAGGCAACATAATCTTGAAAAGAGACCGCCTGTGTGACAGCTCCCCAATATATAATTGAATCATCAATATCCAAAGATGGCTTCGGATTTTAAAAACTCTCAAAAATCGTGGTTTGTACTTTAAAATGCGCATGTACATTTGTTTACTATAACCATGCAAATGTGTACAACTCCATCCGGATTCAGGGTGTGGTAATCCCAATATTGAGTGCCTCCATTTGTCACTCAAGTCTCAACAATGCACTGGCAATCATGTTTTCAAGACCTGCCCCATGCACAATTTTCTAATTGAATGCCTGATACAACAGGCTCCAGCTTAACAGTTCAGCATATTAGTCCTTAAACTTCTCCAAAAAATTCTCAGATACGTTGCTAGTAATTGCCTTCTGAATCTGTGCCAACGTTAGAAGAATTCTCCCTGTAAGCATATTGCTTAAATGTAACTGCGTCTCCTACAGCTACATTGTGCACAATTAGGTTAGTACTTCCAAGTTAATATCTGCATATATCCCCATGTGATAGTAATAACTCTTTCTGGTCATTTCAATTTTTCTCAGGAAGGTAAGTCAATAATTTATCCCAATTTTAGACAAGAACCTCATTGTCCACTTTAATTTGAGGAATATCCGATTCATAATCCTCTGAACTTGGTTCTTCCTTCTGTGCCATAATCATTAACACCTTGTCCTCTTGCAATCCTTCCCCGTCAAAGTACATTTTGAGCCTAATCACATGACATACATTGTGAGATTTATTTCTGTCTGGAGTCCTTATCAAGTAGTTGCTCTCACTCAATATCCTTTGTATTTGCTAAGGTCCACTAAACCTTACTCTTCAAGGTTCACCTATCCCTGTAAGTAACAGGAATACATTATCCCCAATATTATAATTGCAAAATTTTGATTTTCTGTCTGCTTCCTGTTTTATTGCATGCTGCATTACTTTTAAATGCTGTATAGCCAACTCTCCAGCGCTATTAATCGTTGTCTAAAATTTCAGACCGAATCCAAATGTGTGGCCTTTGTATTCTGATTTACTATTTTCTCCTTAATCAATTATAATGCTCCTCTCACTTTATGCCGAGAATCGAATTCGAAATGGATTGAATTTGCTCTGGATTAATTTGGTGCATCCGTGATCACAGAAGGAAAATGGGATGGGATTCCTTCCCCTAATTATCAGGATAACCCTGACCATGAACCCTCAACATGGTCTTTAATATTTAATGTCACCTTTCTAGCGGTCCCTGCAATTTTGGATGGTACGCAGTCGATTTGAATTGCTTTATTCATATGACATCATAGTGAGTAATTTGGATGTGAAGTTTGAACCTTGATCTCACTGTATCTCTATTGGTAGTCTTTATCTCTTTAAAAAGTTTAATTCTTCTGCAATTCTTTCAGCTATGATATTGCATCTCGGGATGGTCTCTGGAAATCTAGTTGATGCATCCATTATTGTTAACAAATACTGGTGCCCACATTTTATTGTTTGAGGTCAGGGACCTAGTCAATCAATTAAGACTCTTGTAAGAGGTTCCTCAAATGCTGGAATACTTACGAAAGGTGCAGGTTTTATTATCGCTTGTGTTTTTCCAATTACCTGACATGTATGACAAGTCTGGCAAAATTCAACTACATTCTGTTGCAGTCCAGGGCAGTAAAAAGTCTCTGTATTTCAGCCTGTGTTTTCCTCAATCCTGAATGACCTCTCGGTGGTAGCTCATGTCCCATTCGCATCACCTCCTTTCGTTACCCCATGGGCAATATGATTTGATGAACCCCTGCCCAATTATCATCTCCTTGAATATGTGATCGTCTCCATTTCCTCATTCGAAAATCATGTTTTAAGGTAATAACACTCGAGAATACATTCAAAATTCCTAACGTATGTGCTTTTTGTTACAACTGCTTTAACATTTTATCTTTCTGCTGTAATCAATTAGCTGAGCTGAGCTAAAAAATTTGCCTGATCAACTATTTGCTCCTGTTTTTTTCTCAACTATCTGATGGAACAAGTCTCTGTTAATGCCATTTAAGCTTCCTTATCTTTACATTTTTCATCTCTCCTGTTTGAACTGGTGACATTGGGACTTTGAACAGGCAAGTTTAGTCACTGAAATCAGCATTCGCCTACATATACAATTGTGTGCCAGCTGCTGGAATGGCTGAAGGATCTGGATTCAGTATTGCAGCGCTTTGTCAGCTGCTTTTTAAAAACTGCATGAGTTGGTGATTTTTTTTTGTCAAACTTACATAACTGGTTTGCAAGAAGTCAGAGCACAGGTAGGGGGAGAGGCAGAGAATGTCGGGGAGATGGATTTTTTCCTTGCAGTACAGACCAGAGAGGTCAATGGGAGGTAAAACATTCAGGACCGGGATGATGAAGGGGAAATATTTCAGTGAAGAGATTTGGATGTTTTAAAGCAATGGCTTTTCCAGCAACTCTGTTTTTCTTTCAGATTGACAGCATTCGCAGTTCTTTTGGGTTTTATTTTGATGCTTTCTGTTGTTCTAGTTAAATAAGAGCTTTAATTTGTCAGAACAAAGCAACCATTAGAGATGCAAATTTAATGCGATTGCTGTGGTCTGGTCTGCAAAGGTGTTGGTTGCATTGCTGTCACATGCTTTCAAGAGGCAGCCCCGATCAATCTAAACAACAGCTCTCCAGCAATATCCTTTCACGTCTTTTACTTCTGAATCAACGATCATTGACACACAAACTGGAGCAAACTTATTTTCTGCAACTGTTCCTGGAGGAATTAGATTTCCCGGTTCTTCACAGTATACGCAGCTGAAATTAGTCATGAAAGAAGACATTTTAAGCTAGGTCTTGTATGCACAATTGGCTGATCGCTGGTATAAAATTGCTGGATGCTCAGGGATTCAATATTATATTCTTTGATCAACTGTATTTATTAAGTAGATCCACTTCCGGAGGTAGTGCGACAATGGAAAACAGTTTTTTTTTCTTTAAAACTTTCATAGGGGATTTGAGAAACACTACAGGCAGAATGAGGGGAGCAGAGGAGATAGGAACGCTAATCATTCAATATATTTATCCTTTCTTCAGAGTTCAGCTATCTAAATGTTCGACTACAAATTGACATCTGAATATTGAATGGGCAAGCAATTTTCCACTGACCAGTTTTGAAGGTTTTATATTGATGCAACTATTTTTTAAGCAAACAAAATCTCTCATCTGTCAGAAAAATGCAAACATTATAGACATATTTAAGCAACTTTGTTCATGTGACAGCTGTCGGCTAGTATTTGTTGCATTGCTGTGGCATGTACTCAGACAGAAGCCCCTCCATAGAACATCTAGGAAGTGGTACTAATTTTCTTTCACATTGTTGTGTTCTAGATGAAACTTAATTAAGTCACACATTGGGATAAAATTTTCCTTGTGATCACTGCATTCATTACTGGAATCTCTTCTGCCTTGGGAGTGTCACAGTTTCCATATCTGCAATTGGTGTTACAGCACAAATTAAGCGATTTTAAACAAGCGCTTTAAAAATTCAACCATTGAAAAAACTCTGAAGATTATAGGATTTCAGGATGATAAACTTGTTTGTTGAATCTTTACATTGAAACTCCAATTTGGCAGTTTAATCAACCTGCCACATCCCATACAAACAGGGATGAGTTAGAGTTTGAACATGAGTATGTCTCATTAGTTGTAACTTTAAATCCGCATTCCTGCCTACTCCGAAAACCTTTCACCACCCCCTCTCAACAATAAACTATTTATCTATGCCTTTAAAATATTCCATAGCTCTGCTTTAATAACGTGTCAGAGCTTCCACATTTTGAGATAAAACAAATCATCTCGATCTGTTTTAAATGGACAACCACTGACATTTAGACAGTAATCCTTCATTCTCGTCTCTTCTGTAAGATGAAACATCTTGTTTCAATGAATTTGCCTCTTTCTCTCCGAAACACAAACTGACAAAAGCCTAGAATATCCGAATTTCCTTTGCATGACAAGTCATTCAGTCGGTATTATTCTGGTAAGCATTCTCCGAACTGCCTCCAATGTATTTCACTTCCTTCCATAAACAGGGTTGCCAAATAAGAATTAGAGCATTCAAGATACAAGCTCAACATGCTCTCGACTTTTGTGTTTAAATTCCCTCACGATAAAAGGAAAATATTTATTCGCTTTCCTAATTACGTACTGTATCTGTATGCGAGCACTTTGTGATTTAGGTAATGTTGCACTCTGACCCCACTGCATATCAGAGTTATGGAATCTCCCCCTATTTAAAAAAATGATTTTCTTCCTGTCAAAATGGACAACTTCACACATTTATCCACGTAAAGCTCTATTTGTCAGGTCTTTGGCTACTCACTTAACCTATATTTCTCTATAGCACCCCAATGTCCTCTGTGGTTATTTTTTAACCTTTATTTGTCATGTCAGCTTTATATTCATTCCTTCATAATTCATAGACTGCGAGTCAATACTTTGAAAATTTGAGCAGATACAGATTTGATTAAAATGGCTGCTCAAGTTATATGATCCTAAACATTCTGAACTCCGGTTAATTCTCAGTTCCAGACAAACACCAAAGTAAACGCGGACAATCATGTAAAAAAGGCTAAGCCCCTGAATCTAATTAGAGAATACCAAAATAACAATAGCATTCTCGTCAGCCTCTCTCTCTCTGTCTCTCTCTCACACACACACACACACCATGGATAAGGGAAAATCTTGAAATGTAAGATGTCTGTAAGGCAAATGGATACTATAAACTTCCACTGTACTATTACAACCTTTTAGCAAGCTGCAATGGCTGACTCAGACTCGTGAGCTGTGCGTCTTGTTTGATGTGAGAACTTCGGAACGTGGCTGACGTTCGTGACTCTTACACTTGCAAGAAGTGTGTCCAGCCGCAGCTCTTGTTTTACCACATGACGGCACGGTGGCACAGTGTTTAGCACTGCTGCCTCACAGCGCCAGAGACCCGGGTTCAATTCCCGCCTCAGGCGACTCACTGTGTGGAGTTTGCACGTTCTCCCCGTGTCTGCGTGGGTTTCCTCCCACAGTCCTAAGATGTGCAGGGTCAGGTGAATTGGCCATGCTAAATTGCCCGTAGTGTTAGGAAAGGGGTAAATTTAGGGGTATGGGTGGGTTACGCTTCGGCGGGTCGGTGTGGACTTGTTGGGCCGAAGGGCCTGTTTCCACACCGTAATGTAATGTAATGACGAATCTGCGGATGGACTCACTGTGGAGCATCTGCGATGCTGAGGAGGTCGTGGATAGCACGTTTAGTGAACTGGTCACACAGCAGTTAGAGTTGCTGAGGGAGATGGTGAATGGGTGACAAAAAGGCAGAAAAAGAGTAGGAAGGCAGTGCAGGTGCCCCCTGCGGTCATCTCCTTCCAAAACCGGCATACTGTTTTGTATACTCTTGGGGGAGATGGCTCACCAGGGGAGGGCAGCAGTTGTCAAGATTCATGGCACCGTGGCAGGCACTGCTGTTCGGAAGGGCGGGAAAAAGTCTCGATGGACCATTGTCATCGAGGATTCTATTGTGAGTGGAGTAGATAGGCGGTTCTCTGGCCGTAAACCGGGGTCCTGGATGGTATGTTGCCTCCCAGTGCTCAGGTCAGGGAAGTCACTGATCAGCTTCAGAGCGTTCTTAAAGGGGAGGATGAACAGTCAGTTGTCTTGGTGCATATAGGCACCAACGATATAAGTAGAAACCGAGATGAGGTCCACAAAGAATAATTCAGGGAGCTCGGAGAGAAGTTAAAGAGGAGTACCTCAAAGGTAGTTACTTCGTGATTACTACCAGTGCCACGTGCTAGCCAGGGTAGAAATGAAAGAATAGACAGGATGAACACATGGCTTGAGAGATGGTGTAGGATGGAGGTGCTCAGTTTGTTGGGCATTGGGACCGGTTCGGGGGATGGTGGAACTATTACAAAATGGATAGTCTACATCTGAATCAGACCGGAACCAATGTCCTTGGGGAAGTTTTTGCTACTGCTGTTGGGAATATTTAAACTAATGTGGCAGGAGACTGGAAACCAGAAGAGAAAATAAGTAGGCAGTGATGTGGAGACTGGAGACTGTAAGAATTAAAAAGGTGGCAATCAGAAAGGGAAGTGTAGGCAGAGAGTAGATGAGCTCAAAAACAAAACTGACAGCCTGAAATGCATCTATTTTAATGCAAGGAGTATAGTGTGTAAGGCAAATGAACTTAGGGCTTGGATTGCTACCTGGGAGTATGACATTATTGCAATCACAGAGATTTGGTTGAAGGAAGGGCATGATGATTGGCAATTAAACGTTCCAGAATATAGACTCTTCAGACAGGACAGAGAGGGAAGTAAAAGGGAGGGATGGAGTTGCATTGCTGGTCAAGGACGATATCATGGCTGTGCTAAAGGAGCACACTGTGGGTAGTGAGGCATTATGGGTGTAGCTGAGAAATTAGAAGGGTGCATTTACACTGTTGGGGCTGTATTTCAGGCCTCCCCACCGTGAGTATGTGGTAGAAGAACAAACAGGTAAACAGATTATGGAAAGATGTAGAGGTAATTGGGTAGTGGTGATGGGAAATTTAAATTTTCCCAAAATTGACTGGGATAAACTTAGCGTCAAAATCTGGATGGGGTAGAATTTGTAAGGCGTATCCAGGAGAGTTTTCTACTGTAGTATGTCAATAGTCCAACGAGGGAAAGGGCCTGGTTCTGGGGAACAACCCAGGACAGGTGGTAGAAGTTGCGGTGGGGGATTTCTTTAAGAACAGTGACCACAATTCTGTAAGTTTTAGAATACTCGTGGTTAAAGAAGAGAGTGGTCCTAAGGGAAGAGTACTAAACTGAGCAAAGACCAATTATATCAAAATTAAGCAGGAGCTCAGAAATGTGGAATGGACACAGTTATTTGAAGGGAAGTCCACATTTGAGATGTGGGACGCTTTCAAACATAGTTTAAAGGTAGTGCAGGATAGTCATGCCCCGTTAAAGGCAAAGGATAGGATGAAAAACATTTGTGAACTGTGGATGACAGGAGAAATTGTACGACTAGCCAAGAGGAAAGGGGAAGCATACATATGGTCTAGGCAGCTAAGAACAGCACGGGCTCTGGAAGAATATAGGAACAGTAGGACAAGTCTAAAACGAAGAATCAAGCGGGCTTAAACGGGTTATGAAATAGCTTTAGCGAGCAGAATTAAGTAGAATCCCAAAGCATTTTATTCTTATATAAGAAGCAAGAGAGTAACTAGAGAAAGGATTAGTCCACTAAAGGATAATGAAGGAAGGCTGTGTGTTGAACCTGAGAGAATGGGTGAGATTCTGAATGATTACTTTGCTTCAGTGTTCACTGAGGAGAGGAGCATGATGAATGTTAAGATTAGAGATAGAAGTTTGATTAGTTTAGATCACGTTGACATAAGTAGCAAAGATGTGTTGGATAGGCTAGAGGTTATTAAGTTGGACAAATCCCCAGGACCGGATGGGATCTATCCCATGGTGCTTAGTGAGGCGAGAGAGGAAATAGCTGGGGCCCTGACAGATATATTTGTGGAATCCTTAAATACAGGTGAGGTGCCGGAAGACTGGAGGGGAGCTTATGTTGTCCCCCTGTACAAGAATGGTAGTAAGGATATTCTGGGCAACCAAAGACCAGTGAGCCTGATGCCAGTGGTGGGAATGTTGCGGAGAAGGTACTGAGGGATAGGATCTACTTATATTTAAAAAAAGAATGGGTTTATCAGTGATAGGCAAAATGATTTTGTACAGGGGAGATTGTGCCTTACCAACTTAATTGAGTTCTTGGAGGAAGTGTTCAAGTTGATAGATGAAGGAAGGACTGTTGATGTCATATGCATGGACTTTAGGAAGGCGTTGATAAGGTACCCCATGGTAGATTAATGGAGAAATTGAAGTCATATGGTGTGCAGGGTGTTCTAGCGAGGTGGATAAAGAACTGATTGAGAAACAGGTAATAGCTGAAGGGAGCTTCTCGAAGTGGAGAAAGGTGACCAATGGTGTTCCACAGGGGTCAGTGTTTGGGCCACTGTTGTTTGTAATATATATAAATGATCTGCAGGAGGGCACTCTTGGTATGATCAGCAAGTTTGCAGATTACACGAAAATTGGTTGAATAGCAGAATGTATAAGGGACTGTCAGAGAATACAGGAGGATATAGATGGACTGGAGATTTGGGCAGAAAAGTGGCAAATGGTTTTCAATCCAGACAAACGTGTGGTGATGCATGCAGGCAAAACTAATTCTAGAGCAAATTATACAAAGAACGGAAGAGCCTTGGGAACAGTTGATGGACAGAGAGATCTGAGAGTGCAGGTCCATTGTACCCTGAAGGTTGCTGCACAGGTGGAAAGAGTAGTTAAGAAGGTATATGCTTTGCTTGCTTTCATTGGCTGGCGTATTGGGTATAAGAGCTGACAAGTCATGCTAACATTGTGCAAGATATTGGTTTAGCCGCACTTAGAATACTGTGTACAGTTCTGGTCGCCTCATTACCAAACGGATAGGGACGCTTTTTAGAGGGTGCAGAGCATGTTTACAAGAATGTTGCCTGGCATGGAATGTGCTAGCTATGAAAAAGGGTTGAGTAGGTTAGGTTTATTTTCATTAGAGAAAAGGAGATGGGGGGGGGATCTGATTGAGGTTCTCAAGATCATGAAGGGTATAAACAAGGTGGATAGAGACAAGCTTTTTCCCAGGGTGAAGGATTCAATAACGAGAGGTCACGCTTTCGAGGTGAGAGGTGAAAAGTTTAAGGGAGAACACGCGGCAAGTACTTCACACAGAGAGTGGTTGCCGTTTGGAACGCGTTGCCAACAGAGGTGGTAGAGGCAGGCACGATTGATTCATTAAAATGTATCTGGACAGATGCATGAGTAGGTGGGGAGCAGAGGAATACAAAGGCTTAGGAATTGACAGACACGTTTAGACAGTACATTTGTATCGACTCAGCCTTGGAGGGCCGAAGGGTCTGTTCCTGGTCTGTAAATTTTCTTTGTTCTTTCTGTTAACATATACTTTCATTTTCATTTTGTATTTATTAGAAGGTGCGAGGTTGGGAAGTGCTTTTGGCAAAAAGGAACGGATTGTCCTTGGTCACACGTCATGAGCAGAATTCATGCAGAGGATCCATTAATCAGATTAGGAAATGAAATGCCAGCCTTCATTACAAACTGAATCATGTGTAGGAGTTGTGTAGTGTTGTTGAGGCAGTATTTGGGCTATTGTGGACAGACTTCCTGACCTTTATAAATCAATGATCTCCTTGTCACAGAGGCAGAGCAAAGCTGTTTTATCAGAATAATCACTGGGATGATGGTGACATGAAGTGAGTGCGAAAAAAATTGATGTTTAATTTGTGGGAAGGTGAGAGAATAAGAGCTGACTGCATTGAAACTTGAAGATCATGGAGGAACACACATTATGTCCAGACAAAGATGTTGATGGCATGAAAAATTACATTTTGCCCATGATACATGCTTCTTTTTTAGTTTATGTACATCTGTGAAGCTCCTATGTTGGTTGGGAGAGAGCTTCAGGCTCTAAATGAACTCTGATTGCCTGAATGTGCAGTTGGTGTGTGACCCTACACTGGAAGTCACATTGTTCACAAATCTGTCAGCAGCTGCAATGCCTAACTCCTGAAAATGTTAGCCGTTCCCAAAAGCTTCTGCCTTCTCGGAGATGTCCTCGCTCCTCACTGTCAAAAAACCATATTAATGTATCCATTGTGTACCATTAGCAATGGAGCCAGGAGGAATGACATGGAGCAGTCTATCCGTGAAGTATCTGTTTCATTGGTTTGTCATGTTTGGTCATCGATAACATCGTCCTATTTCTGTACAAGGGAATTGAGCGGCTGAATGTCCACTTCTTGATGTTATGGGAGACACTTAAGGACCTGACTGGGCAACCCGTGATTCCTATTTAGCAGCTCATGTTTTTGACTGGGCTCCTTAACTTCCTGTGTAATAGTCAGGAGAGAATGAATGGGCTATCTCTATTCTTATCCAATAGCATTGATAGGCAGAATTACCTCCTCATATTCCTGTGAAGTGAGCTTGAGGTGCTGAATGAGCACCTCTCTTTACTCTGGATATGCACAGTGTCCAGCAGGACTGTTACATGAATGTGACCGACACTCTAACAGCATAAGCCTGAATGCTGTCGGGGTCTTCCTGCACATGGACACAGACTGCTTCAGGAGCTGAGGGGGGCACATTGTTCTGAACATTACATGATTTTCAGTCACCATCTCCACTTCTGAGATTCTGTTGGGGGGAAAGACACCGAGGCGCAAATGAGGGTCCTCGTGCTGTGGATCTCCCACAGAGATGTCCCGAGACTGAGGTGGTACATGTCGAAGAACCACAAACATCTTCTTTGTACTGAATCACTCCAACCGGTGGGGAGGTTACACTTGATTTCCATTAAGTTCCATTTTCTTCTGGTTCCTTGATATCATCCTCAGTTAAACACTGCCTTGCTGTCAGGGCCAGTCACTATTACCTGTCTTTTTTATATATTTTGTTGATGTCAACAGGTCACGGTGTATGTATGTGATGTGTTTCCTTTGCACAGAGGGGAGTGACCGTCGGACGTCAGTATTCCTCAGTGGAAGGGGAGATGGATCATTGAGATAGTTGGAAGACGGATGGATGGATGTTTGCCACAGCAGGCACTCCAGGAGTTGGGGCCCAGAGCAGATCAGCCATGATCCTATTGAAGTGAAAGGCAGGATTTAGGAGCTGAATGATCTACTCCTGCTTCTCATGTTCTTGCATTCTGTTATTGGAAGGTTCATCATTGTTATTTTCCTGGCTGTCCTGTAAAGGAATGTTGTAGTCAAAGATACCAGAGGATTTTGTGAGCAATTTCTGTGTACAGTATGTGGTCATTATTCACTATGAATCTGGGTCAACAACAGGACAAATAAATGGAGATAGCGGAACTTCTGTAAAAAGAGAGGAGTGGACTGTTTCACAGTAACACCAACTCTTTTTTTTCCCAATAACGTTTTCCAATCCACACCAAATCATGTTTGACTGTATTTAGGGACTGAATGGTCACCTCGGTTTCAATGCACCAGGTAGTAGGAGTAGGTGGTCTCCAACTGCTCCTGAGTAGCAGACTGAGGGGCTGAATGGAATGGGACGAAGTAGGACTCAGGAACAGGAGTGGGTCCCTGCCGCATCAGGCACTACGTTTGTCGCTGATCAGAGTGTGGTCTTAGCCCCACGTTCCTATCTGCAGTTCATTATCCTTGAGTCACTTTACCGTCAAATATTTAATACACCTTTGAATAAATGCAAACACCCAGGTACCGAAAACCACCGCAAACCTGTGGGTCAGGGAATTCCCACTCAAATGGTTTTTTGAGAATTTCTCCTTATCCCCGTTCCTACCGAGGTTAGAGAGTCATTGCTTCTTTTCCTCGCCACAGGCGTCACGATAAATGATCAGTGTAACTAAATGTGTGATATGGTAAATAATACCGTCTCATACTGGGTCAGGTTCAGTGTTAGGAACAAGTCAGACAGGTTTCTTAAATTTGTAAAAATAACTAATCTAAAACCAAAGCAAAGTTACTCAAATTACGATGGATACATGAATGACATGCAGTATGAACATTGACAATATGTACATCAACATTTATTTTTCTATAAATCTGAGACATAAAGACACGCACACGCGCACGCACACACACGTCGGAAGGCAAACAGAAAAAAATGAAACTTTGCGGAATATTAATTCGAAAGATCTTTGTCCAAATAACAATTAATTTCATGACAAAAGCAAAATTGGGATTGTTTCAATTGTTATTCTGCCTCTGAAGTGATTCTGCCTCACAGAAGTTGCTAGCACTGGGGTTTCTCCAGGAACAGTTGGATTTGGCACAATTCCCTTTGCTGCAGGCATTGGAGAGATTCCAATGAATCCTCAACATGAACTCTCAAAGAGTGCTAAAGATGGCTGATTACTTTTCAGCTCTCATATGTTGCTGTAGAGAAATAGAAGTAGAGATGGAGCAATGACCGTTGCTTCTACGACAGGTTACATTTGCTCCCTCTCTGATCTGAAACATGCAATAATGTGACCCAAACAACAACCTGGACTAAATAGGGTCTGACTGAACATTCTCGTGATTGAATGACTCCATCCCTGTTACCTGCTCCATTTAGGAATAATTTGTAACTTATCATTTGAAGGTATATTTATATGTGTCTGCATTATGTTTGTACAATAAATTCATGTCTTCATAGTACCTGTGTTAAAGTGAGTATGTTGTTTTCTAAAATTAAATACTTAATTTTATTCTCTTATCCCTCAGCTACGCCCCAATACAATCTCCTCAGGGTATTATATGGTTCAATATGAACAGCTGTCATTCTCAGGTCTGAAGTACTCTGACCTTGTAGAGGCCATGAGGGGCATGGATGCGGGATCAGCCAAGGTTATTTTTCAAAACGGAAGGAGTCCAAACTAGAGGGCAAAGATTTAAAGTGAGAGGGGAAAATTGAAAAGATATCTGAGTGGCAACCTTTTCAACAGAGGGCAGTGCGTGTATGGGACAAGCTGGCAGCGAAAGTGGTGGAGGCTGGTACAATTACATTTAAGAGGCAATGGATGGGTATATGAATAAAAAAAAGCTTTCGCGAGTTATGGGTCTAATGTTGGCAAATGGTTTTACATCAGATTGGAATATCTGGTCGGTACAAATGAGCTGGACTGAAGGGTCTGTTTCCGTGCTGTATGATACTATGATTCTATCAGGCCTTCATTCTAGCAAGGAGTAAAGTGAAACATCTGTGAAAAGCTTCTGAAACAATTGCATATTTTTTCTTTCAATTTCAGGGTTCATTACTGCATACATACATTCGATGTAGTCTCAGCATTGTCAAGTACAGATGCAGTAAAACAACCCGATGATTATACCCGATTGCCTTTGCATGAAACAGCATCATTCAATACACTTCCCTAATCACTTGCTGAATCTGCTGACGAGGTTGATATGGCTCATATACTGAGACACACACATTCCTCCGTACCAATGCATTCTGCGATTTTCTCTCCAAAAAAGTAAGTTACTGTTATTTTAACTGTTCAACACAGCACTGACTTCCCTTCGCCTTGGGAAGAGAATAAACCTCTTCTGTACTAGCCCATCCACCAGGACCTCAGTGCCCCTGTCGACAAACCGCGGTATAATCGCTCCTTATCTGCTATGCTCGGGGTAAACTGTGCAGGGCAGCTCCAAGCCAAGACAGCTCAACCGTGTGCCCATTGCTCTTTTAAAGATGGCACCATTTTCAGGGATCACGGAATATCCAGGGGCATCCGGGCAATGTTGAGTACCTCCAGCCATGATGGGTGGGAGAATCGGGCTGGTATTGAATGACAGGGACAACATGGGGTTGGGTGGGAAGTTAATTATTTGAGTTCGATACGATAGCATCAGGAAACTAGCTCAGCCTCGTGCAGAAGATCTCTCTGTTACACTCAATGAAACTCTCACTGGGACAAATTATAATTAGGTTCAACCCACAGAGTTGAAGACTCTGCTGACCCCAATCCCAGTGACAACGCTGCAGCTGCTTGACCAATGCTCTCCATCACAGGGAAGGAGCTAAATGTCACTTTACACTTAGGGGAAAAAAAGGCAGTGGCGAGGAGGTGGTCGAGGTATCAGTGGGGGAGCAGATTATGGCAAGTCATCCTAATTCTATTAGTGTCAGAAAAGGGATGGAAAAGGATGAATCTGGTCTAAAACTTAAAGTTCTAAATTGTTGAAAAACCAATTTTGATGATATTAATCAAGAATTTTCCAAAGTCGATTGTGGCAGATATTCGCAGAGAAGGGGGTCAGTTGAGAAGTGGGAAGCCTTCGAAAATGAGATGTCAGGAGTACAGAGACTTTATACCCCTGTTAGGGTGAAGATAAGGCTGGTACGTGTAAGAAATGCTGAAGGATTGGAGAGATTGAGGTTCTGGTCACGGATAAGAGGGAAGGATATGTCAGGTATAGACAACAGAAATTGAGATTTTCTTTCTTAATTCATTCACGGGATGAGGGCGTCGCTGGCTAGGCAAGCATCTATTACCCGTCCCTAATTGCCCAGAGGGCAGTTAACGGTCAACCACATTGCTGTGGGTCTGGCGTCACTTGTAGGCCAGACCAGGTAAGGATGGCAGTTTGTTTCCTTAAACGGTGTCAGTGAACCAAATGGATCTTTCGAACAATCGGAATGGTCATCATTAGCCTCTTAATTCCTGATTTAAAGGGAATCGCTGGAAGAGTCTGAAGGCAATAAGGAAATACTTAAGAGGGAAATTGGGAGCATAAAAAGGGGACATAAGATAGCTTTGGCAAATAGAGTTAAGGAGAATCCAAAGGAATTCTACAAATACGTCAAGGATGAAGGGTAACTGTAGAGAGAATAGGACATCATAAAGATCAGCAAGGCTGCCCATGTGCAGAACCACAGGAAATGGGGGAGGTACGGAACGAATATTTTGTATCAGTATCAGTGCAGGAGGATATGGAAGCTAGAGAACTTGGGAAATAGGTAGTGACATCTTGGAAAGTGTCTGTCTTACAGAGGAGCTGCTGGAGATCTTAAAGCATGCAAAGGAAGGAAAATGTCTTGGCTTTTATTAGATATACGCTATACTCTGTGGGAAGCTGGGGAAGTGATCGCTGGCCATTACTTAAAAGATTTAAGAAGTGTAATAAGGAAAAGCCAGAGAGCCTGCCGTCAGTGGTGGGTACGTTGTTGGAGAGGATTACAAGGCATTGAATTTTCACACATTTTGAAAGATAACGACTGATAAGGGATAGTCAACATGGCTTTGTGCAAGCAATATTGTGTCTCACTGACTTGACTGATTTTTTTTGAAGAAGCGGCTAAGAAGATTAATTGAGGTAGAGAGGTGTACATTCTCGATATGGACATCAATATGGCGTTGAACAACATTGTGCATGGTCATCTGTTTAACAAGGTTGGTTAATTTGAAATACACGGAGAACGAGCCACTTGGATACAAACTTGGCTCAAAGATCGGAGACCAAGGGTGGAGGTAGAGGGTTGCAATATCCTGGCAAAGGTTTGTAATGTTCCTCATGCTATGCAGATAGTCCAGTTTATGGAGTAGTCCACCAGCAATGTCTGCACAGCTCTCCATCTTAGCTGTTACCTTACCCCAGTTTATGGTGTCTGGGCTGCTTCTGTGAAGCAGATTCAGAATTTGAGGCAATGGACCATTCCAGCTGATCTGGCAATGTCTTTATTCAATGTGTGCATTCTTGTGATTGGGGCCACTGTTGTCTCACTTTTCCAGTTATTCCAATCCCCCCATCTCCTTATCCACATTTTCACCAAGTTATCAATTAATTAATTATTTGTCTTTTTTTGTATCTTTCCCTGGCCTTGGCTTTTGACTCCCTCCTGTATCGAGTGTTGGCATTGTGAAGCTCAAACATTGAAAGGGTGTGTGCTGGGCTGTTGTTCGCTTCTCAATGTGTCCCATGTGGTGCTCCATGGACAGGTGTTCCAGGTGCTTTGACTCACGTGTTTGAAACTTGGAACGCCTCTGTTTGTCTCTCTCAGTTGATTGTGCAATCAGTAACACGAGGAAGACCCTTGAGGAATCTAACTTGTAGCTGAGGGGTTTGTGACTGACTCCTATTATTGAAAAGTTAGTGGAGGGGCTGGGGATCGTTTGCTGGAGATTGTGCTGTGAGCTGCCACAGACATTCCGGTCAACCTGAGGATTTGGTGACACAACTCTGGATGGAGTATGGGGACTGTAGTTAAAGCATCTGGGTCTGTAACATGAACAACAAATGGAGCAGAGGCTGCAGAAAGAGTGAGTTCTGAAACCACGAATTGAATTTGTGTGGTGAAAGTGATCAGCCGTATCTGTCTGTATCTTAGCTTGGACAAGTACACACTCTCACTCTCCCCGTTACATACAATGATGCACACTCTCCCTCTCCGCCCCTCACTCACATTCACAGTCCCCCTCTCTCACGTTCCACACACGCATTCCACTCTGTCACATACGGATGCATACAGAGCCTCTCTCTCTACCTCACGCACTCACAGGTACACTCCACCTCACTCTCTCTCACATGCAGGATGTGTGTCTCTCTCTCCCCTTCACACAGACACGCCCCTCTCTCACTCATATGCACACATGCTACTCCTACTTTGTAAATAAAACCAGTCTGACTCTAGGTCAAGACACAGACAGAATCCAAACAAGGGCCTCACGCTTAGAATACGTTGTCTGACCACAAGTGTTACTTCATTTACATCGATAGTACCTGAAGGGATCTCCAGGCAGTGACTTGAAATAAATTCTGCGATTTGCATATTAATCAATCAAACTCGCGCCTCCATTCTAACGGATTAAGTACTTAAGGGGCATCTTAGGTGTGTGGACATAAACCCATTGGACTCTAACCTGGTGTCATTTGATTTTTGACCTTGTCCAACCCAGTCCAAAACCAACGGCTTCATATCATGTCTTTTACTGGTTAGCTAATCCTTTCCTCTAGCAAGTAAATTGTTCCTAATCCCACGTGTTCTCGTCTTGCATATTAATCTTTTGCAATGCTCATCTTGCACTGATGTCTGAAAGCCCAGATATAATACATCTATAGGATCCCCATTATCCACCTTGCTTGTTACTTTGTTTTTAAAGAAAGTTAGTCAAATCATTCAAACATCATTTATCCTTCATTAAACTGTATTGCCTGTGCTGGACTGTGGCTTGGATTTGGAAACCTCCTGTAATTAATTCCTTCATAACGTATTCTAACATTTTGTCTTGAATCCCAATAATTTTTTCAGTACTTTTCATTCCGTAGTGAAGCTGGTTGTTCGAAGCCCTGCCCTTTCTGCAACCTTTCACAATTCCTGTGTAACAGGCACAAGGCTGTAAAAGATCTGCTCCAGTTGCTGTATAAGAGGCATGAGTGACTAAATGGACTCATTATGTTCCAGCTTGACACACACAATGAGCTGAAAGTCCTCCTGGTGTTCTGACATTAGTCCTCACGGCCAGAATGTCCTGCACTTGTTTCTGATCAAGCCGCTCAAGACCTCAATGTCCTCCTCCTGTTGCTCAATTACAGGTTTGGTAAGTTATAAAATCTCCCTTCTCAAATATCACGTTTCAAGGACTGAACTGTGCAGGCAAGTTGTGTTGCCTACACGAGATAGCATAGTGGTTAGCATTGCTGCCTCATAGCACCAGAGATTCAGATTCACTTTCAGTCTTCAGTTTCCTCCCACAGTCCCAAGATGTGCATGTTAGATTGATTGGCCACGCTAAATTACCCATAATGTCCGGGGATATGGAGGCTATGTGTATCAGTTATGGAAAATGCCAGGTTACAAGATTGGGTGGGGTGGGTTGTGGAATTGGATGGGATGGTCTTCGGAGGATCAGTGTGGAGTCGATGGGTTAAGTGGCTGGGTTTCACATTGTAGACATTTTATGATTAACATCTTCATTCCAGAAACTAGTTGAGGGAATAATCTCAGAGTTAATTTCAATATCCTTTCCTCAGGGAGGAGATTACACCTGTGCACAGTACTCCAGATGTGATCTCACCAAGATTCGGTACAGCAGCAACAACACTCTACCAGGCTGCTGTAAGGTCCCTAACCAGGTTAGAGCAGGCTCAGCTGTCTGGGGGAATACACAGCATTGTTGAAAGATCATTGTCCTTCTCTACTTCACCAGCATAACGGGAGAGCTGGAGAAAATCTCACAATGACACTTGAGAGGAACAGGTAAGATGTGGTGAGATAATTTAAATGATGAGATATGCCTCGCCAAACATCTCACCTGAATCTACCATTAACCTCCCCAGAGCCCACGTCACTCAAATTCCACAGAATCTGGTGAAGTGGATCTTAGGAACAGCAAGGAGAAGCAACGTTCATGGGAGTTATGTATCAAAGTGAAAAATGCAATATAAATGTAAATATGTCATTAAAAAGAGAATTAGACATACAGGTTTGTGGGCACTGCAGTAATAATGGACAGCTTGAAGGCACATCTAACCAATGTTTACCCAAGTGAATGTTAATGTTGCGTGTGTATGAAATGGGTTGCTTTAGTAGTATGTTGAGCACCGAGCTATTGATCAGGCAATTTTGGAGCTGATGCTGTGTGATCAGAAGATCAAATCTAAGATTTTGCTGTAAAGGAGCTTTTGGAAATAGTGACCTTAATATATTGAATTTTATATGACGTCTGAATGGAAAAATAAATTCTCATATTTCGGGTATATACCTGAGTCATGCAAGCCATGAAAATATGAGAATAAAGTTGGATTTAGTGAATTTGAAAAGTACAATAAATGAATTAATGAAAGACAGGCAATGTCTGTTTTTTCCTGAAACACTGTCAGGTCTACTTTATCCATTTATCCCTCCAAGGCATAAATCGGAAGAGCGAAAGGTGATTCAACGATGGTGAACAAAAGAAGTTAGAAATTGCGTTAGATCGATGGAAGTGCCTTGGGTTGGGCCGAAGGGTCTGTTTCTATGCTGTACATCTCTATGACTCAATGACTCTAAAAGCATCGGAATTGTGGATTCATTGAAATTTTGGACGCAACGAAGGAAGACTGATAAACTGATAAGTAAATTATAAAGAGAACAAGAATGCAAGCTAACCAGAAACAAAAAGACTGATGAAAAACTGCCATGAATATTTGCAAGGAAAATAAGGAAAAGGTCAAATGTGGAAGAGTGAATGTGTGGACAGGATAATTTATTGTGGAGAACAGATTCGATGACAGGGGGAAACTAACCAGTTACTTTCTGTTTGTCTTCACGGAGGAGGGGCCAGAATATCTCCCAGAAATACCAAGTGACCATGGGACTTGTGTAACTGAAGACTAAAATAATTCATGTCAGTGACGAGGTAGCATTTGAAAACATAACTGTATTGATAAGTCTG
The DNA here is from genome assembly GCF_004010195.1 of Chiloscyllium plagiosum. Taxonomy (NCBI): domain Eukaryota; kingdom Metazoa; phylum Chordata; class Chondrichthyes; order Orectolobiformes; family Hemiscylliidae; genus Chiloscyllium; species Chiloscyllium plagiosum. Next base: position 90,121,539 of record NC_057720.1, on the reverse strand, counting down.
ACAGACCAAATGTACTTTATACCCAGAATTTCAGAGAAAGCAGAAATGAACATAATAGTTGCATTGTGAATCACTGTATTTTTTCCGTATTCAGTTTGGGATGTTATAAATGCATTCCAAGGATTTACAAAGTGAAGAAGTGGGAGGATGGTGAACTACAGACAAGTTAACTTATTTTTCAGAGTGGGGAATCTGTCGGAATTTATTATAAAGAAATTATTATTATGGTAAACGTCTAGAGAATGATGCTAGATTTCTGAAAGGGAAGGCAACATTGACAAAGATTTTGCTTGAAGATGTCCCTTGTCGATATAAACAATGGAGAACAAGTGGATTTGGTATAATTGGATATCAGGAGGATTTTTAAAAAAAATCATACGGTAAGTTAGCCCGAAAACAATAAAGCAAATAGCATTGGTAAGAACATATGCAAATGGGGAAGATAAAAGTTAACTTTTATTTTGTTTGAAGGAATCAGAATATAGACGATGAAGAGCTCGGTGCTGTCTCTCCACGGATGCTGTCTAACTCGCTGTGATCTCGAGCATCGGTTTCAGTACAGATCCCAGCTTATGTAGTAATTCGCTCTGAAGTGAAGTTCTGTACCAGTGACACATCGTGTTGGTGAGACTGTACCTGGAGTATTGTGTACAGTTTTGATTTTCTGACCTAAGTAAAATATACTGATCACATATACTGAATGTACATTCTCTAGATTAATCCCTCCGATGGCAAGATTGTCCGATGAGGGAACTCCGCCTGTATTCTGTAGATTTTCAGAGACTGAGAGGTGATCGAAATGAAGCTTGACAAAATTCACACAGTGGGGAATGAAGAACATAGAGGGCATTGAAAATTGCGAGCAGGATTAGTGAGCACCCTAAGATATTCCACAAGGACATCAAGTAGAACAGAATAACCAGGGAATAATTAGGGCCCATTAGAAACCAAGAGGGTAATCAATTTGTGAAGCTGGAGAGCATTGATAGATTGTGACATGAGAGATTCACATCTGGTTTACTCAGGAAAAGGAGGAGGCATGGCTGAAGAAAATGGACTGGGAAACTCATGAGCAGATTAATATGAAATATGAGCAAGGATTGATAGTTTTGGCTGGTTTAAAATTGGACAAGTCCACAGGTCTGGCTGTGTTGTATCACAAGCTGCTATCAGAGCAAGGTCCTGACCCAAATGTTTGAGTAAATTCTCGTCATAGGTGAAGGGCCAGAGGAATGCAGAACACCTTTTACAGGAACAGTTGGTGCGGGTAGACAAGGGAAATATTGATCAGTGAGTATCAGATCAGTATCAGTAAAACTATTGGGGAAAATAGGGTGGGAGAAAATGGATCTTCACTTAGAGAGGGATAGTCATCAGAGGGGAGTCATGCCGAATGAATTTTATTGATATTTTTTCGAAGAGGTTGATCATTTTTTTTAGCAAGGCCTTTGACAAAGCCCCAAATGGGAGGCTGATAAAATAAGTACAATCTCATGCTATCAAGGGTAACTTGATAAGTGACAGTCACATTTTCTTTATGGCAGGAGAAAGAGGGTGGTTCTGGAAACTGTATGAATCGATATCAGTATCTAGTGGTGTAGTATCCAGTGGTGTCAATGGTGTGACCCTTATTATTTGTGATACCCATAAATAATGTAGATATGAAAGTGGAGGGTGTCGGGGAGTATGGGATATGAGTTTGTGTTTATCACAGAGATTGACCGGGTGGTTGGCAGTGAGGGGGTAGGTTTTATTTTACTGGAAGATAAAGATGGAATGGTCAGATAAGCAAGTCAATGGCAGATGGAATGTAACCCTGATAAATATGAGGTGGTGCACTTTGGAAGAATGAACTAGACAGGGGATTACCCAATGAATGTCAGCACACTAGGAAGCTCAGTGCGTGCTTCCTCACACATCACTGAGTGGGACTGGACAGGGTAATAATGGAGTTAACAATGCGTTTGGAATCGTAAATATAACCTTTACAGATAGAGAGATAGATTACAAGAGTTATACAGGACTTTGGTTAGGCCAAGATGGAATGCTGTGTGTACTTCTGGGAGCCACATTACAGGAAGAATGTGATTGCACTGGAGGGGGTGCAGAGGTTATTCACCAGGATGTTCCCTGGGATGGAGCTTATCTGCTATGGAGAGAGGCTGAATAAACTCGGGTAGTTTACTTTGGAGCAGAGGATTCTGAGCGGAATGTGCTGCAGAAGGATAAGATTATGAGGAGCATGGACCAGGTGGATAGACATCAGCTGTCCATTTTAGACAGAGGGTCAAGAATATGGGAGCACACTTTTAAAGCGAAGGGTTTGAGATGTAAAGAGGATTTGCAGATTGTTTTTCACCGAGAAGGTGTTAGGGTCTGAATGCACTTCCTGAGAGGGGAGTTATCTTGGTATCCTCATAACTGGTAGAAACCTACTTAGGCAAGCTCATAAATTGTCATAACATTCCAGGCTATAGGACTGGTGGAGGAGCATGGGACTAATGTAGATTGTACTGTATTTTCTGACGGAGTCTCTGCTCCTGTGATTATATGGTGTGGACATGAATTACTGGGTTTCTGAAGACAACATTAATAAGAGTTATAAGTTGAACTGTCAATGGAAAAGATTAGAGATAACAAGTGCAGCTTCCTTGCATTCTCAATCCAGAGAATGGAGAATGAGAGCAGGGAAATGGCAGAACTATTAACCAACTACTTCATAGAACATAGAACAGTCCAGCACAGAACAAGGCCTTCAGCCCACGATGTTACGCCGACCATTGATCCTCATGTAAGGTAAACATAATTTACGAACCCTCAAATTTCTGTGACCATATGCATGTCCAGCAGTCTCTTAAATATCCCCAATTACCTCGCTTCCACAACTGCCGCGGGCAATGCATTCCTTGCTCGCACAACTCTCTGCGTAAAGAACCCGCCTCTGACATCCCCTCTATACTTTCTGCCAAACAGCTTAAAACTATGACCCCTCAAGTTAACAATTTCTGCCTTGGCAAAAATTCTCTGGCTATCAACTCTATCTATGCCGCTCATTACCTTGTACACCTCAATTAAGTACCCTCTCTTCCTTCTTTTTTCCGAAAAAAAGTCCGAGCTCAGTCAACCTCTCTTCGTAAGATAAGCCCTCCATTCCAGGCAGCATCCTGGTAAACCTCCTCTGAACCCTCTCCAAAGCATCCATATGTTTCCTATAATAGGGCGACCAGAACTGGACACAGTATTCCAAGTGCGGTCTAACCAAAGTTTTATGGAGCTGCAAGAAGATCTCACGGCTCTTAAACTTAATCCCCCGTTAATGAAAGCCAAAACACCATATGCTTTCTTAAAAACTCTGTCCAATTGGGTGGCAGTTTTAAGGGATCTATGTACCTGCACACCAAGATCCCACTGTTCCTCCACACTGCCAATTCTGTCTTCATAGAAGGAAACAAACCAAACAAATCAACTAATTCTCGTGAGGAAAAAAAATGAAATTAGTAAATAAAATGTTTTTGGAGAAACAACTGGGACTGAAATTATGGCTGAATTTAGAATTACAGATGGCAGGTGAGAAGGTAAAATCCTAGATCAGGACCCTGTGTTTAAACAAAGCAGATGACAATAGAATGAGAGAGGATTTGGCTAAAGAAGGCTGGCAGCAAAGACTTTATGGTGGAAGAATTGATGAACAGTGGGTGAGTTTCGAAGCAATTTTTCAACATGCTCAGCAACAGCATATAATAGTGAAATGGAAGGACTGTAGGAAAAGGGTAATCTGTCGTGAATGTCTCAGGAAATAAGGGAGGCTATCAAATTAAAATCAATGGCATAAATAATGGCAAAGACCAGTGGGAACGTAGAAGATTGGGAAAACTTTAAATGTCAACATTAAGCAACGAAAAAGGTATCAAGATACATAAGATAGCTTATGAGAGTAAATTACCTCAGAATACAAAGACAGAGAGCAAAATATTGTACAAATATACAAAATGAAAAGATGGCTAAGGTAAGCAATTACGAAGTCATTAAGAGGGTGAGAAGGGGGATCTAGTAATGGGATATGAGGAAATGGACGAGGAATTGAAGAGATATTTAGTCGGTCTACACAATGAAGGACACTAATAACATGCCAGTATTTGTCAAAGAGAGGAAGATAAGTGAGGACCTGGAAACAACCATTGCCAAGAGAGAGAGGTAGTATTGGGCAAGCGAATGGAGCCAAAGGTAGATACGTCTCCTGGCCCTGATGGAATATGTCCCAGGGTACTAGCAGAGGTGATGAGAGAAATAGTAAATGCACTTGTGGAAATTTTTCTAAATTCACTGGACTCTTATGCAATTCCAGCAAATTGGAAAACAGGAGATTAGACACCACTGTTTAAAAAGGGAGACAGACAAAAGTGGTGAATTATAAACCGGTTAGCCTAACATCTGTAGTGGGGAAAATATTCCAATCTGTAATCAAGGAATAAATGGCAATGCATCTTGATAGAAATTGTCCCGTTGGGCAGACACAGTGTTGGTTCATGAAAGGCAGGCCATGTGTAACTAACCTCCTGGAATTCTATGAAGACATTACAACTGCAGGAACCCAGTAGGTGTGGTGTACTGAGATTTCCAAACGACATTTTGTGGGCGGCACGGTGGCACAGTGGTTAGCACTGCTGCGTTACAGCGCCAGAGACCCGGATTCAATTCCCACCTCAGGCGACTGAGTGGAGTTTGCACATTCTCCCCATGTCTGCGTGGGTTTTCTCCGGGTGCTCCGGTTTCTTCCCACAGTCCAAAAACGTGCAGGTTAGGCAAATTGGCCAAGCTAAGTTGCCTGTAGTGTTAGGTGAAGGGGTAAAATGTAGGGGAATGGGTCTGGGTGGGTTGCGCTTCCGCGGGTCCATGTGGACTTGGTGGGCCAAAGGACCTGTTTCCACACTGTAAGTAATCTAAAAAAAAAATACAGTGACGCCAAAGAGGCTGCTGCGTAATGTGTGGCGTTAGAGGTAATGTATTAGCGTGGGTAGAGGATTGGTTAACTAACATGAAGCAGGAAATACATAGTTGCTTATCAGTGACAAATGGAGTACCTCGGGGATCGGTGCTGGGACCTGTAGTACCTGCAATTTTGGTCTCCCTACTTTAGAAACAAAATTCTGGCTGGATGCAGAGGAGGCTCACTCGGTTGGTTCCAGAGGTGAGGTGGGTGGTTATGAGGAGAGACTGTGTAGACTGGAATTATATATTGATTGGAAACTGAAAGACTGATGGAGGACCTGATAGAAACATATATAATTGTGAAGGGAGTGGATAAAATAGAAATATAACGGACGTTTCCAGTAGTACATGAAAGTTGGACAGGAGGGCAAAGCCTCAAAATTCGATGGAGCAGATTTAGGACTGAATTGAGAAGGAACTTCTTGACCAAGAAGTTGTAAATCTATGGAATTCTTCGCCCAGTGAAATAGTTGAGGCTTTGTCATTGAATATGCTTGAACTCAGACAGATAATGTTTGAACAGTAAAGAAATTAAGAGTTATGGTGATTGGGAGGGGAGGGTACGTGGAACTGAGACTATGAAATGATTAACCATTATCATATTGAATGGTGGCGCAGGCTGGAGGGGCCAGATATCCTACCCCTGCTCCTAGTTTATACATTCTCAAGTAATGGAAATCATATTTGTGAAACTGACTGGTCGATACATTCAGAGAATAAATGGATGCAATGCATTTAGATTTTCAGAAAGATCTTGATAAAGACTATGGTCTAGTGTGCAAAGTCAAATATTACGGGATTGGGATTAAAATATGAACATGATTTTAGAATAGGTGAACTGACAGGAAACAGTGAGCAGGTATAAAGCAATATGTTTTGAAGTGGAAGGATCATGGCACGTCGCAAGGACCAGTGATTGGGCCCCAGCTATTCTCAATGCATGTCAAAAATTTAGTTGAGGTATCAAATTCAATATTTCTCAGTCTTTGACAGCACTAAATAATGTCGGATTGTTAGTGGGTGGGGAGGATTTAAGAAAAAAATCTCCAAAGTGATTGAGACAAGTGGAGTGAATGGGCAAATACGTGGCAGATGAAGATCAATGGTGGATGTGACGGTGTGCACTTTGTTGAGGACAATAGTACAGCAAACTATCATTTGAAAAGAGATTGGATGAAACATGTTAATCTTAAAAGGGATTTATTCCTTTTGTTTTCCTGCTGCGCAGCCCTCCGAGTCCATGCAGGGCAGTGAGTTCTGAAACCAGAAGCCAATACTGGGAATGGCATTGGCACACTGACCAGTGTATATAGACCCAGCAAGTGGGGAGCTGGAACATTGAAAAGGATCTGTATCTCCTTATACACCAGTCACTGAAAGCAATATTGCAAAAACAGAAAGCAGGCAGGAAGATAAATGGTGTGTTGACCTTATTTCTAGGGGACTGGCTGACAGGTGTAAGGGTTTTTTACTGCAGCTGTACAGGGCCTTGGTGACAGCCCATCTTGAACACTGTGCAGTATTATGTGTAGTTTTGGTCTCCTTACCTTATAAGGGGCAAACCTGACATTGAGGGAGTGGAGCGAAGGATGACCAGACTGATCTCTGGGATGACAGGCTTGTTGTGGGAACATAGTTTGGGGCGAGTGGGCCAGTATTATATGGGCTTTAGGAAAATGAGTGGAGATCTCAGTGAGATATATAAAACACTGATAGGGTGAGACAGATTGGAAGCAGGGATGATAATTCCCCTTGCTCGGGCATCTAAAACAAGGGGCCACAGTATTAGGTACAGACAGTCCACTCTGCATTGCGATTCGAATAAACGTCTACACTCAGTGACTGGTGACTCTGGGGATTTCTCTCCCACGTAAGCTGTGGAACACAAGGCACTGTATATAAATAAGGATTTTTCGACACGAGAGGGATCGAGATGCATCTGGTGTATGGCTGTCACAAGCTCTTAGATGTTAGGAAGGAGACCTCTGCAGGGTCAACAGGGCTGTGTTTCCCGTTCCCTTTTCCGATACTGAGGCTGGTGATGGAAGTTCTGTCAGTTTTATCCTTCCAAACCACAGAGTCGTTTGATACAATTTGCTTTACCGTTTTAGAGACCATTGAAAAGTTTATCACATGCGTGTATGTCTAGAGTATCTTTCAGGCTCAACCGGGAATGCATGGAATTCACTAGGCCAGAATTCACTTCCTGAAAGTACATTGATGAAGCAAATTGGAGTTTGCAATCGACATTGATTTCTGCATCACCGTTACTGATAGCAGATTTTGATCTCGACATTTTATTAATTGTTATTAATTTCCATCAGCTGCCAGAGCATTAGCCTGGTCTGGATTAGTAATCCAATGACATTTCCACAACAACACCAAATCCACGTCGGGACCTATTGGAAACCACACTGAGCTGGTTATTTTTATGCTGTTTGACAGATCTGTCAAAAAGAACTTCTACCAGTTTAACAATCGTGATGGGACTGAGGGGGTGGTAAATGGTTAGACTGTAATTATTCTCCTCTAAGGGGACAGGACATAGCTGAGTAATTTTCCACATTGCCAGGGAGATGTCAGAGTTGGAGCTGGAATGAAACAGCTTCCCCAGGGACACGGCTTGTTGTGCAGCACAAGTCTTCAGTCCTATTACAGGAATGGTGTCACGCCCCATTGCCTTTGTCGTAGCTACTGTGTTCACCTGTTTCTTCATGTTACTTGCAGTGAATTAAATTGATTGAAGACGGGCATCTGTGACTCTGTGGGCATCATGGCGAGGGTGATGTGGATTATCCACTCAACATGTCTGGCGGAGTATCTTGCCAAAACGACATCCTTATCATCCTTGTACACTGATGTACAGGACTGTTCCATTATTTAGGATTGGGATAATAGTGGAGACCTCTCCTCCATAAAATTGTTTAACCGTCCATCACCATTTATGGCTGGAAGTGAAAGCACTGTTGATTTGTTGGTGTTAGGATCATTACACTCTCTCTATCAGATGTTAGTTCTGCTGTTTGGAATGAAGCAGTCAATTATGGTAGTTTCACAGGTTGTCATCAGGTTTAGGTACACACGATTGGGACAGTGGCACGTTCACCTATACATCACTGAACCATAGATCAACTTGGTTGGAATGGTAGACTGAGGGATTATCCCAGGAAAAAAAGTTACAGATTGTGCTTGAATTTAATTCTGCTTCTGCTGCTGCTGTGGTCTAAAGAACCACATCAATGTCAGGAATTCTCTATTTAAGGAAGTTTGGAGAGTTAGATCATTTAGAGTATTGCTGATGAGTTTTGACTTGGAAATGAATTGATTACAATGAAGGACTAGTGATGAAGGAGGAGTGAAAGAGTCACAGACTCTTAGAATCATACAATATGCAAACAGACCTTTTGGCTCAACTCGTTCACGCTCACCTGGTTTCCCAAACTGAATGATGATTATATTTCTTCTTTTGGCACAGACCCTTCAAAACCTTCCTATTCATGTACACATCAAATTGTCTTTCAAATGTTGTAATTGTACTCCCCAATGCCACTTCCTCTGACAGCTCTCTACATATACACACTACCCTCTGTGAGAAACAACTGTCCCTTATATCTCTTTTAAATGTCTTGCCTCTCACCTTAAACCTATCCTCTCTGGTTCTGGACACACCCACCCGGAGGAAATGATCTTGTCTCTTCTTCCTATCCATGCCTCTCATGATGTAATAAAGGTCACCTCTCAGCCTCCAATGCAAAAGGAACAAAATCCCAGCCTATCATTATACCTCAAAATCTCCCATCTCCGTCACATCATTTTAAATACCTTTGTCGCCTTCCCAGTTTATAACATCCTTCCAATAGCAGGGCGAAAAGAATTGCACTCAGTGCTTCAAATATGGCCTTACCATTCTCTTGTAGAGCCACAACTTGATGCTCTAATTCCTATAATCAATGCTCTGACCGATGGAAGACAGCTTGCCTTATGTCTTATTCACTGCTCTGTCAATCTGCAACTCCACTTTCACAGAACTATGTATCTGGAACCTGGATCTCTCTGTTTGACAATACTCCCCAGCGCACTACCATTTTCTGAATAATTCCTACACTCGTTTGTCTAACAAAATGCAACATCTCACATTTATCTGCATGAAGCTCCATCAACAAATCCTCAGCCCACTTGTCATGTTGATCAAGATATCTTTGTTCTCTAAGATAGCCTTCTTCACTGTCCACCATAACTTCAATTTGGGGGGTTCATCTCCAAATTACTATCCAACGGTTCCAATGTTCTCATCCAAACCATTTACTAAAACAATGAACAACAGTAGCCTAGTCCTTGTGGCACAACGCTGGACACAGGCCTCCAATTGGAACAGCAAATCTCTCCCAACACCCTCTGTCTCCTACGGTCAAGGCAGCTTTGCATCTAATTGGATAGCTCTCCCTGATCCCCTGTGATCTAACCTTATTACTACCATGTGGAACCTTGTTGGGCTTCACGAAGGTCCACGTAGACAACGTATGCTGCTTTACCTTCATCTATCTTCACAATCACCTCTTCAAAAACTGCAATCTAGTTTGTGAGACATGGATTCTCAGACATAAAGCCATGCTGAATATCCCTATTCAGTCCTTGCCTTTACAAATGCATGTAAATCCTGCCTCTCATAATTTCCTACAAACACTTTTCCACCCTTGACATTAAACTCACTGGTCTGTCGTTCCGTGGGTTTTCTTTGCAGCCAAATTACAAATAATGTAACGACATTAGCTGTCTTCCTGCCCTCCAGGACCTCAACCGTGGGTGTCAGTGATACGCATAAGAAAGTCAAGAAAACTGCAGATTTCGTAAACCAGAAACTAAGACAGAAATGTACTGGAAAAACTCTGCAGGTCTGGCAGCATCTGTACAAATAAATCCGAATTAATGTGTTACCACGGGGGAACCACACCTCCCCCCACCCAACATTAATTTAAACCTGCAACACAGAAAAGATTTAACCCATGGTGTAATGAGTAAAAATTCAGAAGGCCAATATCCATCCTAAAGGTCACTATTTAAAGTAAAAAATAACAAGTTTTTTTTAAAGTCTAATAGAGAATAATTAAGTAACAACTATTTGCAACTCCTTTCTCTGACCTATCTTTTAAATTTCTCTTCTCCAATACTGGTCCGATAATCCCCCCCTCAACTAAGATATGCCAGAACATTCAAATTTCAGAACCAGCCAGATGTCGAATCTTCTCTTTGTATCTTCCTCTGTCTTCATTTCTTCTCCTTAGGGTTTCTGTTTCGCAGGTCAATGATAAACAAAGATACATTTCGGAGAGCTATTCTCCAGGCAGTCTGCAGATGTTGGTGGCGTGGCAGTTCTCCCCCAACTGGTCAATTTTATTTTCAGCTTTCTACCCCAGAGCACCGGGTAATTTCATTTTTTATCATATTGCCAAATGCCGAATTTAAACTCGATTGTAGTTTAGTTTCTTGGGACATAATTTAAACAGATTGATCAAATTTGATTTTTGTTTGTCTCATACTGCCAGCTGCTGGACCAAATGTTACTTTGTAAATTTTCCAGAACTCATTCTGCTTGTAAATCCTTTAACTTTCTTAAGTTGAAGTACCCTTTACACGTTCATAATACCTTTTCTCTCAAAAAAGAACCATCATAATGAAAACACGGTCTCATTTGTTTTTCTATTCTTAAACACATTACAATAACATACGGATTACTTAAATCTAAGTTCACCTTAACTTCTTCCCATTTACCTATATTTCGCATTGGATAAATACAAATCTCGTCTAAACATTATCAGTTAAATCTGTGAGAACGCATCTGCCATTACATTATTACGACACGCTACATGTACGATTTTTAAATTAAAAGTCTGTAACATAAGACTCCAATGAAGTATTCTTTAAAGCGTTCAAAGAATGTAAGCAGATTGGGATCCGCGTACACAACCGTCTCCAACACACTGTTTATGAGTACACATTAAAATATCATAACTCTAGTACCAAACTCAATAGTTCTTTCTCAATCGTGGACTATTTTCTCTGGTGGATGTTGAATTTCTTTGAAAACTACGATCCCATCTCATTGGCCTGTAGCAGTACAGCTGCAACTCCTATGTCATGCGCGTTGACAGCAACTATGAAAGGTTTTCAAGCGTTTGGTGTAGCTGAAACTGGTTTGGTGATCAATATTTCTTTTTAATGGTCGAATGCCTTGTTCTGCATTGTTCTGTCAACCAAAACTTTGTGTTCTTCTTCAGCAAGTCGGTTAACTGTGCCACTACACTGCTGACATTTGGAATAAACTTCCGATAGAATCTGCTGACTACAAAGGAGGGAAGTACCTTTTTCTTCGAGGCTGGTCGTGGAAATTGCTCGAAATCGTTTGACTTTGCGTTCCATGGGGTCAACCTTCCATGACCGATATTTTGTCCCAAGAACATTATGGCTGCTTTCGCGAATTCAGTTTTGTTTAATTTTATCACCAGGTTTGTTTCTTGTATTCGTTCAAAAGGCTCTGCCAACTGTACCAAGTGATCTTTCCAGAACAAACTAAAGATCACTACATCATCCAAACGGACTGCACAGTTTATTAATCAGACCACAATTCTGTCCATGAGTCTTTGGAATGGGTTGGGTGTGTTCGTCATTCCAAAGGGCATCACTTTTAATTGATACAGTCCATATGGCGTTACAATTCAGAAACGTCTTTCACCATCTCTGATAAAGGTACCTGCCAGAAACTATGCATTAACTCCAACTTGTAGATGTAACTGACTTGTCCAACTTTCTCCGTACAGTCCTCCAATGTCAGTATTGGATATAAGTCTGATTTTGCAACAGT
>NC_057720.1:90057866-90109191 GCF_004010195.1 Chiloscyllium plagiosum | reverse complement strand
TGATCATGCAATGCTCTGCCAATCCTGCCTGCGGCACGTAACTGGCTTCGTTCTCCACAGCGAGGCCCAGCACTGCCCCGGGCCAGATCCTGTCTTTTTTTTTGAAAAGATCTGCCTCCATCATCCAAATTATTTTTATTTTTCTAACCTTTTTCTTTTGGTCTTTTCCTCAACACGCTAAAAATGCTTGAGTTACGGTCACTGGTCATGCAACGCTCTGCCAATCCTGCCTGCGGCACCTAACTGGCTTCGTTCTCCACAGCGAGGCCCAGCACTGCCCCCGCCCATTGTTGTATCTGCTGCATGTTGATATAAGGAGGTCTCTAGGATAAACGTCAAGACATCTTTCCCCTCTTATAAAAATGTTATCACTGTCCTAATGAATGTTTAGAATTGAAATACCTGAATATAATGATCCTATATTATAGGTGATGTATTTACTCACCTCACTGAATCGGTTATATATCTGCTCCTGTATTTTCTTTTATCTGGAGTCTATACTATATCCCCAGGAGTGTGTCTGTCATTGTTTTGATCCTAACCTCAACCCTCAAAGCGTCATTTGAATACCCTTCAAAGATATCTTCCGTCTGTACTGCAGTCATTGACTCCATAATTAATAAGGCAACACCACCTTCATTTTACCCCTCTCCTGTGCTGCCTATAGTTCTTATACCACAGAATATTGGGTTGTCAGCCCTGACCTCCCTCAAACACATCTACGTGATGGTAAAAATGTCCACTTCCCCGTGTCACCTCGTTCCCTTCTCAAATCTGTCGGTCCGATAATATTCTCAGCTTTAAGGTAAAGGACATCCAGCCTGGAATATAGCACCTGGAATACTCTGTACCTCAGAGTTCTTCAGTCATTTACTTTTTGTTATCAAGCTGCCTTTCCATGAACTAAAAATGTAACTCTGGCACTGAAGGAATAATTGTAAAATTGTAATTTCATTTTAAATTAATGTGTTGATCAAATGCAATGTTCCAGAACTGAAGAGTCAGCTCCACATACAATGAATTCCTGCTTGTTAGTTCCCTGCTCAGTGTGCAGAGGGGTCAACCCTCAGTAATAGAAAGTGGGGACTGCAGATGCTGGAGATCAGAGTCGAAAAGTGTGGTGCTTGTTAAGCACAGCGAGTCAAGCAGCATCCGAGGAGCAAGAGAGTGAAAGTTTGGGCATAGGCCCTTCATCAGGAAGGCCTCAGTGTGTTCACATTTTTTTCCATTCCATGATTCATGGAATATTTGGAACTGTACTTGCTCAGGGGGGAGGGGGGGGGGGAGCACTGTATATAGCCCTGAAATGGAAAGCAGACAATCAGTTGGTTGGAAAGGGAGTAGACAAAGTGAGGTGAAGTACAGACTGATTGAAGTACAAACATAAGGATAGATAAGTCCCCTGGACCAAACAGGAAGCACCGGGGTTACCAGAGGAAGTGAGGAAAGAGATTGCTGCGCCTTTGGCGATGATCTTTGTGTCCCCACTGTCCACTGAAGTACTGCTTGATGATCGGATGGTGGCAAAAGTTATTCCCTTGTTCAGGAAAGGCAATAGGGATAATCTTGCGAAATACAGGCCAGTCAGTCTTATTTCTGTATTGCGCAAAGTATTGGAAAGGATTGAGAGAGAGAGAATTTATGATTACTTGGAAAATCATAGTTTGATTAGAGATAGTCAGCATGGCGTTTTGAGGGGAAAGTCATGCCTCACACAACTTATTGAATTCTTTCAGGATTGGATCAAACACATTGATGAAGGTAGAGCAGTGGATGTGATGTATGGCGTTTTCATTAGCCAGGGATTGAGTTTAAGAGCTGCAAGGTTTTGCTGCAGCGCCAAAAAGCTCTGGTCAGACTACACGTAGAATATTGTGTTAAGTTCTAGTTGCCTCATTACTGGAAAGACATTGAGGCTTCGGAGAGGGTGCCAGGGAGATTTACCACGATGCTGCCTGGACTGGAGGGCATGTCTTATAAAGAAAAGTTGAGGGAACTAGGGCTTTTCCCCTTGGAGCAATGAAGAATGGGAGGTGAGAGTTTAAGAGCTGCAAGGTTTTGCTGCAGCGCCAAAAAGCTCTGGTCAGACTACACGTAGAATATTGTGTTAAGTTCTAGTTGCCTCATTACTGGAAAGACATTGAGGCTTCGGAGAGGGTGCCAGGGAGATTTACCACGATGCTGCCTGGACTGGAGGGCATGTCTTATAAAGAAAAGTTGAGGGAACTAGGGCTTTTCCCCTTGGAGCAATGAAGAATGGGAGGTGACATGATAGAGGTGTATAAGATGATGAGGGGCATAGGTAGAATGGGTAGCCAGAGACTTTCTCACAGGGTGGAAATAGCTATCTCGAGTGGCAGAATTTTAAGGTGATTGGAAGAAGGTTTGAGGAGATATCAGAGGTAGGTTCTCTGCACAGAGAGTGGTGTGTGCTTGGAATGCACTGCCAGTAGCGTTAGTAGAGTCATCTGCATTAGGGATATTTAAGTGACTATTGGATAGGCACATGAAGGGTATGTCAGTTAGTCTGAACTTCGAGTAGGATAAAAGTTCGGCAGGACGTCAAGGGTGAAAGGTCTGTACTGTGCTGTACTGTTCTGTGTTTTATGTTTCACCCAGCCTGTGGATTCTTATCAGTGAATGTGTGAGGGAGTGATCTGTGTGAGATTAGGAAGCTGGGGAGGGGCGTTAGCCCAAACCTCCAGTTATGTTGTTCATTGTTACATTCACCTGAATGTCAGTACAATATGCGTCGTGTCCTTCACCACGCAGGCTCCGACAAGTCCAGTTATTAACGTGATTCTTGACTTGCCATTTGCTGCTGTTTTCTTCAGATACAATCTGTTGGGTGACCCATGTATTAATCAGATATTTGCTATGTTTCGTGAATTGGGCAAAAATAAGATGTGAACTGTCATTATTCGACTGAACTATAACCTCTGAAAACAATTAGGTTGAATCTATATTTATTGGAACAAAAATATAAACTCCTGTCAAGATTTTCTTACACAGAAATAAAGAAAGTCCATTTTATTTTATATCGAACAAACAATACAGATCTCACTCTTTTGGCGATCAAAATTACATACAGAATGTCAGGATTCAAAATAATGCATTGTCACGCCAACATTTTGAAAGTTGTTGGCTTCTGAATGATTACCCATGTTCAGGGCGAGCAAACAATTGAACAATCAAATAGAATTAGCGTTCTTATACATTTATATGTAATCGATCAGTTTAATTTCTCACTGAAATGTACAAGCTTCAGCTATTTGCCAGCGAATTAGAAATGGCTATAATTCAACATGAACTATGAATATTAACTTAAATAAATTATTTCTGCTTTCAAATTTTAGTGAACAATAATTTGAAAACTATTAATTTTTAGAAAGAATGTTATTTAATATGAAATGTGGACAGTTAACAAAAATGATGAACATATTATTGTGTGAGTGAAAAGTCAGACCTTTTAAAAGAGATTTGTGCCAAAGCAATGACAGATTTGTTTTAGTAATTGGAATGCAACAATTAAAATAGTCATGTTCTGAGCAATGATTAGATAACAAAATGAAGTTGGCCTTGCAATACTTGCATTTTAAATGCTTATGCTGCACTAAATAATTAGATATTTGCGAGCATTTACAAAGGGAAATAATCGGATACTGACTTATATTCACATCAAACAAATGATAGAGTGCAAAACTTTAAAGTACAGGAGGAGGCCATTGGTCAATGTGTGTGCATCAGTTCCAGGAATGTCTCCCAAGCCCCTCCCATTTGCTAGCCCTATCTCTGCAGCCTGTTAAATTCATATTTCCAAATACGTAACCATTTCTCTTTTTAATCTTCATCCAAAACTCTCCCAGGCAGTCCATTCTAATTCCAAACAACTCTCTCAATGAAGAAGTTTTTTTTTTCTTATCTCACTCCTGGCTCTTTTGCTGACAATCTTGAAATTAGAACTCCTTGATGTTGTAATGCCAACTTACGGAAACAGAGTATTGCACCGCAATAAGTTCACATCTTGGTCTGTTCTGCTCCAGGAAGAATAAGCCTTGCAAGAACTGTAACAAACACTACATCGGAAAAACAGGCAGAAAACTAGCCACCTGGATACATGAACAACAACTAGCCAGATAAAAAGACATGACCCACTATCACTCGTATCCTTACATACAGATGAGGAAGTACACCATTTCGACTGGGTCTGCACATCCATCTAGGACAAGCCAGACATAGACACGCACAATAACTCCTAGAAGCATAGCATTCCAAACGGAACTCCATCAACAAACACATCGATTTTAATTCCATCTAACACTCTCTGAGAAAAAGAACTGGACCTAAAATCACCAACACTGGAAATTACATCACTGACTCAAGGAAAACTAAATACTTAAATAGCAAGTGGGACATAATACCAGCATTTCATCAGAGGCTCACTGATAATGTTCCTTCGTATAGTGATGAACCATCTGAAAATGAACTCTCCAGCTCAACGAGCAAACTGACTTCCAGAAGAAGCGCAATTTCTCTCATCCTCCCTTTAACTAAATCCTTCATTCCAGTTATCATTCCGATTGTTTAAGGTTATTTGTATCCTTCTGCAAAGTAATGTCGTTTCTGTCTGTCTGTTTATGTGAGAATGTGTGTGTGAGAGAGAGCAAGAGAGAGAGAGAGAGACAGAGAGAGAGAGAGAACAATCCTCTGTAATCTCTGGATTACTTCCCGTGCCATATGGAAAAGAGGGAAGGATGAGGAAGACAGTATAGCTTAACATGTTGTTAAAAAGCTAGTTCAGGGGTGAGGGTTTCAAATTTTTGGATCATTGGGATCTCTTCCAGGACAGCTGGGATCTGTACAAAAAAGATAGGTTGTATTTTAACTGGACGAGCACCAACATCCTTGATGGGAGGTTTGCTGGTGCAACTCAGATGGATTTGAATAAACCAAGAGGGTGAGAACCAAAGCAGCAGATCAGGAACTGAACAGAAGATAGTGGTGAATAGGACATCAGGCACGACCAGTCTAATGACAATGCTGAGAGAAGGAATAAAATCAGTCCAAAATGTGAGTTGGGAGTTGGAATAAATGATCGAGATGAGGCGCAGGTTTTTCAGGGGTTGACAAAAAAGGATGGAGAGTGTGGGGGATGTGAGGGAATGAGGTGTGTGTGGTCAGGGAGAGAGTGCACAAGAAAATGTTAAAGGGGAAAGATGTTGGGGTGGGGAATTCTGTGATAAACAACTCGCAGCAAAACACAGGAAAACTTGCTGTTTGCCAAAGTGAATAACTGGAAAAGAATTTATTATGCTTCAGAAAAATAGCAGCCTTATTGCTCGAGGTCTGTATTATAATGAAGGAAAAGCTGTGTTCATGTCATGGCTGTAGCCATAATAATGTGGTCAAACAGCTAGAATAATGTCAGTGCTGTTGTATAACAATGCTTGCACTGAGCATATGAATTACCCTGGTTGTTCCCAGAGATGGCTGGGCTGCCTTTGGTTGAGTAAGTGCTGGAGCTCCATGAGATGATGCTGTTTTGTGGTGTAGCCACTTACTGACTCCAGTCAAAGTAACAAATCAGCAACTGCCATTGCTTATTGCTTCAGCATATATCAGAGTGTTCATGGCTGCCACTGCACACAATCATGCAATGAAAAACAGGCCTATCACGTCTGTGCCAGCAAGTGCACATGCAAAGGCTTTTTAAACGTTTGTGAGGTTACCTGCCTCGACCACCCTCCTAGAAAATGCATTCCAGATTCATACCACCCTCTCAGTTCGAAAAACATTCCACAAATCCTCTCTCAATCCCCTGCCTTTCACTTTAAAAGTGTGTCCCTTTGTTTTTGATCCTTTGACTGAGGAAAACAGCTGCTGTCTGTTCATCCTCTCCATACCCCTGATGCCCTTGTACACCTGTACTAGGTTCCCTCCTCAACCTTCCCTGCTGCAACGAAAAAACAAGCAAATTTAGCCCTCCTTTTTCATACTCACTTTTGAGTACTCACTTGTCTTGTTACTTCTAATTTTCATCTTCCCAATTTATCGGTGTTAAATTTCATCAGCCATTGATCTGGCTATCTGAACAATCTGTTTATATCCTCCTGTAGCCTAACACTTTCCTCCTGACTGTGTTCCACCCAGCTCACTCTTGTGTCATTCGCAGTATTGGTCATCATTCCACTGCTCCCCACCTTCCACATTCTCACAATCGTTATTTCTGAATATCGCAAACAAACCGTGATTTCCTTCCTGTTCTCCAGATGTTGTTCAGAGGATGATTTGACAATTCCAGTCTCTTGCTTTTCATATTTTGGAGAACTTACGAGTGATGTAATTATCACATTTTATGAGGGAGCCACAAATAGCATTTTCGACACAGAGTTGAATTCACCTTTTACACACCGCCCCTCTGCATGTTTTATTTATAAACCTTGTAAATAATTTTAGATAAACTAAAGTTTGGCACCTTGCGGTGGAACATTAGCATTTTGCGTGGCACTGTTCTTTGAAACATTCGCTGCAATGGCCAGAGCTGAAGAAATGTTTCATCTGCAAGGTGGACATGGACTCATTCATTGTTTATTTAAATCAGCGAGTGTGATGAGGATAAATATTCAATTAAGTTCTATGTTATGGGAAAGATGCAGAAGATCAAATCGTATTCGCATATCCATATTGAATTGGAAGCAAATAGATAATGTTAAAAAATCAAAAATATTGAAACATCACAGAAGGGGAGAAAAAAACATGTTGTATCCTCTTGATGGAGATATAGTAATATACAGTGCATGCACAATCTGAACAAGAATCAAGTGATAGAAGAGAAAGTACAAGAAATCCTTTCTTAATTTTGAATGGAATCCGAATCCCGATTTTCTTGAACAGTGATGTTTTCTCATCCAATCTCACTTCCTCAAAAACAAGCTTTTCCCTGTCACAAAAACTTCATCTGCCACTCTTCCTCCTCCGCCTACACTTTTCTGACACTCCTACTTCCCTTGTACTACCCCTTCTACTGCTACATACTCTCCCACTGATGATCTCCCTTCACACTTCTTCTGTCACTCCCACTGTAAGTTACATCAATTCCCCAGTTACTCCCACTTTCTCTGGCCATCCCTTCCCGTTTTTGCTTTCCAACTGGGATGATGGGAGCCGCTGGCTTCTGTGTTGCTATTTTTTATCAGTCACTGATGAGATTGAGATGATCAATGTCCAATAGATCCAGACAATAGTGTGTTTCTGTCATTGTCTGATGCACCGTGAACAGGCTGGTTTTGTTCCTCATTGTACAGAGTGGAGATTCTTTCTGTCTCTGTCACAGCACTTAACCAAACAGCCTCATTACAAATAGGACAAACCTTTCTTCAGAATCAGAAATCCATGCATCATTTTTCCCTTAAACACTGTGAGTAGACTGAGCACATTGTTCAAACAGGCCGTGTACTGTCCTTTTGTTCTTTATTCATTTAACTGATTTTCCCATGTCAGTTGAGGTGAGGTCAGAGTAACTTGCGTTGCATCAAAGTAATATTTGACTCATGTGACATCAAGAATCCTGAGTAAATCGCAGGAAATTCTGCCCTTTTAATTTCCTCACTGAACAATGACACTTACCCCAGCTCTATTGGGAATGACAAATAAACTCTGCCCTTGCTAGTGCCTCCCAAAATCATGGATAAATTTGTCCTGTAAATATCATCAAGACATATTATGTTTTCACAGTTTGGTCTAAAGTCTCTGAAAAGTAAGACCTTGCTGCGTGAGTGTCACTCCAGTGAAATCAGGACATTACAACAAGATTACCTTCCAAATTATTTTCAATCTGTTACATTCTGAGGACTAATCGTGCGATGTCAGTACCACTGAGATCAACGTTTTCTCTGTCCAGCAGCATCGCATCATATTGTCTCAAGGCTGCACCACTCCGCAATTTTCATTTCTTCACCAGCTCATTTGTCGTGCTAACCAGATGTACTGTGCACACAATTTGCAACAACGTGGAGATGCCCTTGACCCTCTGGAACCTTCCTCCCCTCCCATACCCTGCCCTCCCCCAACTCCACCTCCTGTCGTTTATTCACTATCCCTCCTGAAAATCCACTCTCTGATGTTGAATGTTCTGTACTCAGCAAACATCTGAACTTTACCTCTCTGTGCCCCACACTTTAATGAATTTTAGGCATGACATTAAGTTGAGCTCTTCTGCTGTCTTCGACTCATTGCCCATTTCTTTCGGCAAGATTCCTCTCCCTGCCCCATAGACCCAGTTGCAACACTCTTTGTCCACCTGGACCCCTCCCTCTGGCCTTTACTGAACTAAATCAGTTCATTGAGAAATCTCAACATGACATTGGTTGTCTTAATTTCTCTGCACTCCCCTCACCAAATCCAACCTATCACTGTCCGAACAGCCTACATTCCATGTGCTTAGATCCAACTCTGACTCTGTTATTCAGCCTGTGCCGATAAGTGTGGTGCTGCTATAGTCTGGTGGACTGATTTCGACATTGCAGAGGTTGAACGCCCACTCTCAGATACCTCCTCTAATCTCCCCCTGCGCCATGACCCTACATGACTGGCCGTTCAACGTTCCAGGGTTTCATTGTTTTAGGTGAGATAGAGAGGACGGTAAAAGAGGTGAACGAGTTGTTTTACTAATCAGAGAGAATGCTACATCAGCACTTGAAGAGGACATACAGGAGGGATCATCCACTGCATCAATATGGGTAAAGCAAAACATAAGATGGCTGCAAGCACTGCGTTACTATAATCCCTCCAACAGCCACGGAGGGATTGGGGAACAGATATGTACGTCGATTAAGGAAAGATGTATTAAAAACAGAGTGGTCATAGTGAGTGACTTTAACATCCCCAATAATGACTGGGAGTCCCTTGGAGCAAGAGGTTTAGACGGGGCAGAATTTGTTAACTGCAACCGTATGTGGATAGTCCAACGAGAGGAAGAGCCATACTGGACCTCGTATTGGCTAATGAGCCTGGCCAGGTGACTGACCTCTCAGTGGGACTAATTTTAGAAACAGTGATTGCAGTTCCTTCAGATTTAGGATAGCTATGAACACGGATATGTCAGGACCTTGTGGGAAGCTACTGAATTGGCGGAAGGCAAATTAGGTCAGTATCAGACAGAGCTAGGACGTATCAATTGGGAGGAGCTGCTATCAGGCAAATTCAATTTTGTATGTGGGAACTGCTTGTTAAATCCTGACAGCAAAATCATCTGGTGAACGTTCTCCCGAATCCTCGAATTTCAATCTATTTTGTTTGAACAGATATTTAAAGGCCGCTGCATATCAGCCAACAGGAAGAGATAAAGGATGATTCTGCACTGTATCCTTCGCAGTACCAGCTTGTCTCTCCAGGCACCTAAAGTCTTTATTGTGGATCAGAGAGCTTCAGAATTGATAGAGGACTGAAGGAGACCATTTAGCCCATTGTACACCGACGAGCTCTCCAACATCACAAGTTGAAAATAGAGAGAACAGGGTGTGTGTGTGCGTGAGAGAGAGAAAAATTAACAGAGAGAAGGGAAGTGAAACGAGATAAAAGGAAAGGAGATAAAACGGAGAGACAGAGTGAGTGAGAGCAAGGGGTGTCAGATGAGTGTGAAGTTAGATCAGAAAATAGCATGAGGAGAAATACGCAGAAATTTTATTCAGAAACTCCCACAGACTGCAAGCCTTTTGTCTGGTGCCGTACCCTGTGAACACTACGCTCTCATCTCAGATCATTTATCGCCAATAATATCACAGAGCCGGGTTGCTGACGGCTAACAGGACCCAAAAGAACAATAGGTTGGTTCCAAGGAGAAGGTGAATTAATTTAAATATACTGGGCAAACAGGAACTTGCAGTCCCTCTGGACACTGTGTGAGAGACAGGGCGAGTGAATCTCAGTGAGGGGGATCACTGACTGAGGGGAAATCAGCATCTCAGCTGTGGGTCAAATAATGACCAATAAAGCTTGAACACCTCGTCCGTGGTTTTGTAATTCACATTTCAATTTATATAGCTCCACACCGTAAGTGTATTTTAACAAACTTGTCTCTTTGCAGTTTTCATGTTTTGGTATGTACAGAAAAGCTTGTTTTTTTGTCCCTTTATTTTGTGTTGAATAAACACATTTCATTACTGAGGAAGAAAGAACCTGTTCCGATGGGATAGTCTTCGTCTGAATCATGCTGGGACTGGAGTCCCAGTGAATCCTAACTAGGACTGTCGACAGAGCTTTAAACTGATTAGGTGTGTGTGTTGGCAGGGTAGGGGTTCCTTTATAGGGTTTAATTAGAAAAGACAAGGTAAGAGTACAGAGCTCAGAAGAGGTTATTAAAAACTCCAGTACAGACGCAAATAGGACAGAGCATATGGAAAGTGAAAGCGATCAAACTTCAAGCACACTGGACAAACAAATGACAATGAGAAGAGGGACGGTTAATACAAGATTGAAGGGGTTATATCTGAATGCATGCAGTATAAGAATGCATGCACAGATTGAAATTGGTAGGTATGACGTAATGGGCATCACAGAGAAGTGGCTGCAAGGGGATCAGGATATTCAAGGACATATATCCTATCGAAAAGATAGGTGGCAGAGGGAGTGGGTTTCCATTATTAACAAGAAATGAAATTAAATCAACAGTAAGAAAGGAATTAAGGTCAGAAAGTGTAGAATCTGCGTGGGTAGAATTGAGGAACCACAAAGGTAAGACAACCACAACTGGAGACTTGCACAGGCCTCCAAAGAGGAGTCAGGAGTGGGGGGACAAGATACACCAGGAGATAGAAAAGATGTGTAGGAAAGACAAAGTTACAGTGATAATGGGGGATTTCAATATGCAAGTGGAATTGGAAACCAGGCTGGTAGTTGTTCGCAAGAAAAAGAATTTGAGGAATGTCTACGGGATGGCTTTTTGGAGCAGCATGTGGTGGAGCCCACTCGGGAACAGATGACACTGGATTTAATGATGCAGGCTCAATAAGGGAGCTTAATGTGAAGGAATTTTCAGAAGCAGTGATCAGAACATGGTAGAATTTATTCTGCAATTTGAGAGAGAGAAGATAGAATCAGAGTTAACAGAATTTCAGCTGAATAAAGGCAACTGGAGAGGCAAAAGGGAGAAGCTGGGTAGAATCGACCGGGACAGGGGTCTAGCAGGAAAGACAGGGGAACAGCAATGGCAGAAGATTCCCAGATTAATTCAGGAGACACTGCAGAAATTCATGCTGAGCAATAGAGGCACGTTACAGGGAGGATGAGGCAATCAGAGCTGACAAGTGAAGTCAGACATTGCATATAAGCAAAAGAGCAAGCATATAATGCGATGAAGGGCAAAGGGAAACTGGAGAATTAGGGCCAACAGAAGGCAAGAAAAAATATAAGGAGGGAAAAGATTAAATATGGGGGAAAGCTAACCAGTAAGATAAAGGAAACTGTAACAGATTCTTTAGATATATAAAGTGCAAAAGAGAGGTAAAAATGAATATGGACCACTGGAAAATGATGCTGGAGAGACAGTAGTGGGACACAAAGAAATAGCTGAGGAATTTTGCATCAGTCTTCATGGTGGAAGACAAGAGTAATTTCCCAAGAATTGAAGAGAGTGAGAGGGCACCTGAATATGGTGGCCATCATTAAAACAACATGTTTGAAAATGGAATGACCTGAATGTGGATAACTCACCTGGACCAGATGAACTACACCCCAAACTTGTAAGGGAGATAGCTGAAGAGTTAATGCAAGTGTAAGTGGTAATCTTTCAGGAATGACTAAAATCAGGAAAGGGCCAAGTGGCTGTATAATTGCTAACATGACATCCCATTTAATAAGGGAGTTAGGCAGAAGATGGAAAATTGCAGACTGATCAGCCTAACCTTGGTTGTGGGTAACATCATGGAATCCATCGTGAAGAATGGGATTTCTGAATACTTGGAGAGCTTTGGTAAAATAGGACAGAGTCAGCATGGTTTCATCAAGGGGAGGTCATGCCTGACAAACTGGCTAGAATGCTTTGAGGGAGTAATGAGCAGATTAGATCAAGGTGAACCAATAGATGTTATCCATCTGCACCTCAAGAATCCTTTGACAAGGTGCCATGCATGAGACTATTGAGAAAGATATGGGCCCATGGTGTTAGAGGCAAGGTGATAGCATGGAGAGAAGTTTGGCTGTCTGAAAGAAAGCAGTGAGTAGGGATAAAAGGGTTCTTCTCAGGATGGCAGCCAGTGACAAGTGGTGTTCCAAAAGCCTTTGTGTTGGGACCACAACTTGTCACTTTGTGCGTTAATTATCTATATGAAGGAACTGAGGGCATTCTGGCTAAGCTTTCATACAGAGCAAAGATAGATAGAGGGACAGGTAGCATTGAAGCGGTGGTTTGGCTGCGGGAGTGCGCTCTAGCGCATCTCATCAACTTCCCACTCCTCGGCCCTTGAACGCCACCCTTCCAACTACAACAAGTTAGAACCTTTTCTAAGACTGTGACAACTAGATACGTGGGAGAACAATGATATAACCTGGTAGATTTGGCTTAGATTCAGTAAAGGGAAATGATCTTTGATAGACCTGCTGGAGTTTGTGGACTCTGTCCATGTGTTTCATTGACAATTGAGTACCAGCGGGAGTGGAGTATTTGAAATTTCAGAAGAAATCTGACATAGTTGAATGCAGGTGAGTGGAGAATGTTAGAGTCCATGGGTAGGTAGTGGTGGAATATACACCACGTGGATTAAAAATTGGATAAAGAGCAAAATGAACAGAATAGTGTTTTTATTTTGTACGGAAGGCTTGTGGGAC
Organism: Chiloscyllium plagiosum; assembly: GCF_004010195.1. NCBI lineage: Eukaryota > Metazoa > Chordata > Chondrichthyes > Orectolobiformes > Hemiscylliidae > Chiloscyllium > Chiloscyllium plagiosum. The sequence goes on along the minus strand of NC_057720.1, from coordinate 90,096,369 downwards.
ATGAGAAGGATCAGTTCTTGTGCAATGGCTGTTCACAAGAGATAAAAATTATTCAGATATGAACAACAAATACCATCATTGACATTTAAGTTTATTAAATAGTGAGAGGTTGGGGAGGGCTGTTGTTGAGGACCTGGATGTCATTGATTATAAGTCACTAACAGAATTCTTTCGGGGCAGGAAGTAATTATTACTGTAAAGGATATATGGTCTGTCATGGAAAATTATTAAACTACTGGAGTAGATATATCTTACTCAATGGTAGAGTTTTGTTGAGCCAGTATTTGGGTAATGTGTACAGGCTGAGTCTGCTTTATAAATAATGATCTCCATGTCACCGAGACAGTGCAAAGGAGTTTCACCAGACTGAAACCTGGCATCATGTCACCTAAAGGAGAGAATGCAGTAAATATCTGTTTAATCTGCAGCACTGTGAGAAAATACGAAGTTGAAACTTGATGGTTATGAATGGACCCTTGTCACAGTCTCAAGCAGCCATTGATAAGGTGAGAAAAGCCATGCTTTCCATAGTATGCTTGATTCCCAATAGTTTACGTGCCTGTGCAGAGACCTCATGTCGATAGACAGTGAGGTACAGGCTCTGAATGAACTCTGAACACTTTCATGCACAGTGATTGTGTGACCCTGCACTCAATGTTGCATTGTCAATAATCCTGTAAGAAGCCATAATACCTTCATTCTGAAACATTTAAAAATTCCCCACCAGCTTCTGATTTCCAGAGAGAACATGGGTCTGCTCTCTCAGCGATGGAAGATGCCTTTGAAACTGGTTCTAAAATTGTCTTCATCCTACTTCCAGAAAATTATGTTAAAGTAACACATATGTACAATGAATAATAAAGCAACGAGGAACAAAGTGGAGCAGGCTATCTGTTTAGTCCCTGCTCCATGTGTTTGTGATGTTAGACCATCTCTGACACCTTCCTGTTCCTGGTTTAGTGACTTGAGAAGCTGAATAACCTCTTCCTGTTCCTTTGTAAATGACTCCGCCTGTGAAATTGTCTCTTTCTGATCCTGTGTAAGTGACGTGGAGTGTTGGACAGACTGCTTGTCGTCCTGTGTAGCAGGCAAGACGGATTGAATGGGCTGTCTCTCTTTTTGCACGATAGTTTTGATGGGCTAAATGACTGTCCCACATTCTTATGAAGCCAGATTGAGGGGCAGAGTGAACTCCTTCATTTACTGTTGAAATGTGCAGTGTCTGCCAACGCTATTACATAAGTGTTACCGACTGTTGTTACCGACAGCTTGAATGCTGTCCAGGTCTTGTTGCGCAAGGACACATACTGCTTTAGGACCTGAGGGATGACGAAGGTTCTGAACATTTTGTAACCTACAGTGAATATCCCTACTTCTGCTCGGTGTGAACTCAATGGGCTGAATGGCCTGCTTTCACGCTGCAGGGATTCCCCGCTGACAAACTGGAGATGCCTGGGCTGAGGGAGCTACACAGAGGATCTCCTGCAGTGATGTTCCACAGCTGAGATGATTGATACCCAATGATAATAAACATCTTCCCTTGTGCTGTGAATGACTCCAAACAGCGGAGAGTTTGCAATAGATTCTGATGAAGTGCGATTTTGCTCAGGCTTCCTGATGTTATCCTCAGTTAAATACTGCCCTGATACCAGGGCCATTCGCTCTTAGCTAAGCCCTTGTATTCACCTCTATCGCTCATATCAATAGGTCATCGTATATGAGCAGGTCAATGGTTTCTTCAAACAGAGGGTAGTGAATGTCAGGAATTCTCTGTTCAGGAGATTCTGGGGAGCTAGATCACTGAAAAATCTCTGAATGGTCTCCCCTGTTTCTGTGCACCAGAGGATGCAGTAAGCGGCCTCCAACTGCTCCTGTCTAGCAGGTTGGAGGGGCTGAATGGAACAATGGAGCATCACACTCAAGGACAAGATTAGATAGTTCGACACTATGAAACTGCTCCACCAGGCACTAAGATTGTGGAATATCAGATTTTGGTCTCAGTCCCACTTTCCTGTCTGTATTCCATTATCCATGACTCAATCTCTGTCAAAAATTAATCAGTTTGAATATCAGTTTAAATAAATGTGAACAAAGAGGCACCACATACATCTGGGGAAGAGAATTCCCACTCAAATGGCCTTTTTCTTACAGTGTCATACAGAAGGGAGCCCTGTCTACTTAAACCAGACATCCTATCTGATCTCAACCCATTAGACCCATATCCCTGCCAATTCTTCCTATTAATATGCGCAGCCAAATGCCTTTTAAATGTTAGATGAAAATCTGGATGAAATGAAATCCGGAGTCTGGATGAAAATATTGTCCCTTTACTATCTTTCTCTTCTCACCTTATTCCTTTGTCCTATAGTTTTGGACTCCCTAATCCTGGGAAAAGACTTTGGCTATTCAGACTATCCATGCCTCTCATGATTTTACAAACATCCATAATGTCACGCCTCGGCCTCCGATGATCCAGAGTAAACAAGCCCAGTCTGTCCAACTCTCCCTGTAGCTCAATCCCTCCATGTACAGCAATATTCTTGTAAATCTTTTCTGCACCCTCTCAAGTTTAATAACATCCTTCCAGTAGCAGAGCGAACTGAATTAAACACAATATTTTAAATCTGGCCTCACCAACATCCTGCCCAGGCGCAACATGATCTTCTAACTCGCATACTCAATGTACTGATCAATAAAGGCAAGCATACCAAACCCCTCCTTCACTACCCTATCTACCTGCGACTCCATTTTCAAGGATCAATGAGCCTGCTCAGTTTTGTTCAACAATACTCCCCCGGGCCCCACCATTAATTGTGTATGTCCTGCCCTATTTTACCTTACCAAAATGCAACACTTCACACTTACCTAAATTTAACTTCATCTGTCACTCCTTGCTGCATTGGCCCATCTGATCGAAGTCCCATTGTACTCTGAGGTAAACTTTGCTGGCCACTGCAAACACAATATACAGGCAAATATTCGCATTAAAATCATTTATATAAGTAATGAAAAGCCGCGGATTCAGCACTGCTCCTTGTGGCATATCACTGGTCATTGGCTTCCAGTCTGAAATGCAGTCCTCTACCACTCTCTGTCTCCTACCATAACTCTAATTTTTTAATCATTTGGCTAGCTTATCTTGGATCTAAATATGACCTAACCTTACTAACTTGTCTGCCATGTGGAATCCTGTCGAATGCTTTGCTGAAGTCTATATTGACAGCCTCTACCATACTGCTATCATCAATCGTCTTTGTCACCTCTTCACAAAATGCAATGAACGTTGTTAGAAATTATTTCCCATGCACAAAGCCATGTTGACTATCGTTCGTCAGATGTTGCATTTGCAAATACCTGTAAATCCTGCTCCTCTCAATGCTCTCCAACAAGATGGCCTCCAATGACGTCAGGCTCACTGATTTATAGTTCAGGACATTATTCCCTTTCCTCGTTCCACGCTTCCGCTGTTCACTGCAAATGTTAATGTATTGGGGTTGGTGATATGATCAATAAAATAGGTCTCAGACTGGGTCAGGATTAGGAGCAAGTCAGGCAGGATTATGTAATCTGATAAAATTAACAAGTTTATGACCCAAACAAAGTTATTCAAACTATGATGGAAAGATAAATAACAGGCAGTTTGGATATGACAAATCTGTGCATCGATGTTTCCCTTTCGAAAATTACTGACACTTGCACACATTTGATGATAAACTGATAAATAAAATCTCTGCAGAGCGTTAACTTTAAAGAACTTTGCTCAAATATTAATTGAACTCGTGACGAAAGGCAACATGAGTGATTGTCCCAAACATGATTCAGCTTATGGAGCTATTCTGCTCTTACAAGCTACTGGTAATGGGATCACTTCCTGGAACAGGTGGATTTAGCTGCATTGCCTTTACTTCAGGCAATGGGGCGATTCCAGTGAATCCTCGCAGGAATCCTTCCATCAATGGTAAAGACGACTGAGAAGTTTTCAGCTTACACACACTTCTGGAAAGAAGAACGCGGGGAGAGAGGTAGCAACAGGCTGTTCCTTCTCAGGAAGATTACTTTTTCTCCCTCTCTGAGTTGAATCACACAATAACGTTATCCGGTCCCAAACTGGACCAAATGATGTCTCTTTGAATAGTGTCTGAAATGTACGACTCCGTCACATTCCCTGTTTCATGTAGGTACATCGTTGCTGCTGTTGGACACCCAGCCATTTCTTTCGGAACAAATAGCACCACTCGATTTGAAGATGTGTTTATGTGTTCTCATATACTTTTAAAATACAACTTGTTGTATCTTCACAATACCGGCAGTTCATTGAATGCATCTTATTCTTAAATTACTTTCCCAGTCTTATTCTCCCATAGAAAATAAAATATTCTTCAGGTATTCACCAGCTCAAAATCTTATATGGTCAATAAGAGCATTTCTCATTCTCAGGCCTAATCTTCGAATCGTACATAACATAATGCCTTCATCACGAGAACGAGCAAAGAGAAACATCTTTGAAAAGTTAGATTAATCAATTTGTTTTTTCATTTCAGTAGAATTGCAGCCACACACAGTCTCAACAGCTGCCTGTATAGATGCAGTAACATACCCTTAACATCGTACTCAATACTCTGTGCCAGAAAAAGTATCATCTTATTTAATTTTCAAATCACGCGCTGCCTGGACAGACTAACTTGACGCGACTTATGTACCAGGGCACACGAATCACTTTGTACCACTGAGTTCTGCATTCTAACTCCAGTTATATAATTTATGGTTGTTTCATGCTTCATCCAAAACACAAACTTCCCACTACCCACATTATACTTTTTTTTTGACGAAGATTTACTCAATGCCCTCCCCTGTCTGTATCCCATTGCAGACGCGCTGCCCTCCCCTGTCTGTGTCCCATTGCAGACACTCTGCTCTCCCCAGTCTATATCCAATTGCAGACGCGCTGTCCTCCTCCTGTCTGTATTCCATTGCAGACTCTCTGCCCAAACCCTGTCTATGTCCCATTGCAGACGCTCTGCCTCCACTTGAAATCTTCTTGAATGACTATCCTGGTTTATGAGCAAACTGAGCTCCAATCCTTCAGCCCCTTCTTCCAAATCATTAAACTGAATTATAAACTGTTGATGACCTCAAACTGATTCCTGAGGAATTCCACTAATTACAGCTTTCCAACCTGAAAATAAGTAATTATCTCGACTCTCTATTTGCTGGTAGCGGACCAGGTCTCTCCTGTTCCTGTTTAACAGCCTAGAAAGGTTGCATGACGTCCTGCTATACTGTGTAGCTGATTGTCAATTTGTTTCTGATCTCAGCGATCCTCCATTCGGGCCATTTGTTGTCAGATGATCAGGTGGAGTTCGTACTGTCAATGATCCTGATCCCTGAGAGTTTGAAAGATGAGCACAGAATAAAGACTAACATTTGGGGGGATCGCTATCCAGTCAAAAATGCTGTCTTTCTGATGCAACGATTGAACCATCTGCAATGTCAGTCATGTGCTCAGTTTTGACCTGCACACACTGAGGAGAGGGAAGAGTTCCTATTAGCCTGATGAATATGCGTCCCCTTAACAACACAACCAATCATGTCTAACATTAATTTCATTTTTGGCTGTTGTGTTGAGAATTTGCCGCAGTCACTACACATTATAATAAGCGATTGTCTTTGAAAGGTGACCTGATAGAGGTTTATAAAATCATGATGGACATAGATAGGGTAAATAGGCAAGGTATTTTCCCTGGGGTAAGGGAGTCCAGAATTAGAGGGCATAGGTTTAGAGTGAGAGGGGAAAGATATAAAAGAGACCGAAGGGAACAACATAACAACATTTTCATACATAGGGTGGTACGTGTATGGAATGAGCTGCTAGAGGAAGAGATGGAGGCTCGTACAATTGCAACAATTGAAAGGCATCTGTATAGGTGTATCAATAGAAGGGGTTTGGAGGGATATGGCATGTGGGACTAGTTTGGGTTTGGATATGTGGTCAGCATGGATGAGTTGGACCGAAAGATCTGTTTCTGTGCTGTACATCTCTTGGACTCTATGACTCTATGGCCCAGTCTTCACTGTTCCCTGAGAATGAGAATACCACAGACAGCACAACCCTAAGGAGATAGGAACTTATCTCAATCTTAAATGGGGAAACCGTTAAATTTAAAAGTGTATGAACCTCACAGCAAATCAGCTTACACTTTTTAAAAATGAAGGCACAACCAATAGGAAAGACACAGAACATTCAGCCCCTCAAACCTATTCCACATTCCCATTGACTCCGTTCAGCAAAGCATTTATCAAATTCAGCCGCCACTGTTCTCTTGGGTAGTATGAAATTGGTGCAGAACTAGACTGTTTGATCCATCAAGTCTGATCTGCTGTTCGATCATGGCTGACATGTTTCTCAACAACATTCTACTGCCTTTTTCACTGTAACCCTTGCTCTCCTTATTAATCAACACGTTATCTATTTCTGTCTTAAAGACAGGACTGTGCCTATGTCTCTGTATGTCTGTATGTTTGTGTTTTGGGTTATTAGCCGGAGGCAGAGGGTGGTGGAGGACGGTTTTATTTTGAACTGGATGCCTATGATTAGTGGCGTTCCACAGGAATTTGTGCTGGATCCACTCTTGGTTGTCATTTATATCAATGATTTAGTTGAGAATTATAGAAGGCATTGTGAGCAAGTTTATGGATGACACCGAGATTAGTTATATAGTGGAAGGTGAAGAAGGTTACATAAGATTACAAAGAGATCATGACTGATTGGATCAATGAATCACAGCGTTGTACAGCACAGAAACTGACCCTTTGGTCCAACTCATTCGCACCAACCAGATGTCGTAAATTAACTTAGATTCATTTCCCAGCATTTGTTTCATATCTCTCTAAACCCTTTAAATTCATGTCCCCATCCAGATGCCTTTTAAACTTTGAAATTTGTTCCAACCTCCATCACTTCCATGTCAGTTCATTGCATACACGCACCACCTTCTGTGTGAAAATGGTCCCCTTAGGTCCCTTTTAAATCTTGTCCATCTTCTCACCTTAAATCTATCTCCTCTAGGTTTGGACTTTCCTACCCTGGGGTAAAGAACCTGACTATTCACCCCATCCATGGTCTTCATGATTTTATAAACCACTAGAATGTGCAAATTTGACTCCAATCAACACGAATGGCTGTGTTTTCAGTCATCCCGGGCCTAAGTTCTGAAATTCAATATGGACTCCTCTTCCTTCTTTACCACATTACAATTCTAAAATCATGTTAACAATTTGTTTAGCCACATTATGAAACATCTCTGTGGGATTTGAATCTAGCCTTTTGTGTTCAGAGGTAGGCACACTACCACGACTTGGCAATATCCCTAAAGCTGCAACATTATTCTCCTGTGTGCTTGTTTATCAGCCAGTTTTGAAACACTGTGAAATACTTCCGTGACAGGCAGGGCTTCATTCCAGACATTCTGGTCCAGAGTGAGAGACACTACCACACAAGTTCAGGTGTTGGAATCTAACCCAGAACTATGGCTCAGAGGCATGGGTGTTACCCACTACACAAGACTTAAACCATGCCCAGATTTTGGGTCACATTTTAAATGTCAGCTTTCAGCTTGGTGTGGATTCTTTAAAATTTGGTTCACTTTACTGAATTACACAGTTAAACGAACTACATTTTTCAACAAATGAAAGGTACTCAGCTCAGATGTAGGATGCTGAGATGATGTGCTCTGCCTTTGAGATAAACTATGAAGATCTTTAATTGCTTGGTTATGATTTCCACCTTAAGTGGCTATTATCTGTGATTTGCAATATGAGGGAAAGACATCCGGCAGACACACTCTGCACTATAAAGGATCTGTAATAGATGTTTATGACTGAACACCAGAGACGAAGAAAGAGCATACTTTCTGCATCAAAAACACCAACCACTTTTTCCTGCCTCAAACATGTGACTGCTGTCTTCTTAAAACCACGATGGAATCCAAGGCAGCTGATTACTGTTCAGCTTTTCTTCCCCAGTACTGTCACTCACTGGACTGAGAAGGGGCAGGTGGAGTTTAATTTAAATAAATACAATGTATCGCAATTTGGTAAAACAAACAAGGAGATGAAATATACCATTAAATGTCGACACATTGGTAGTGTTCTACAACAGGAAATCTAGGGTTCTAGAGTATTTCTTTGAAGTTTGCATCATGTGTCGGCAGGGTGGATATAAAGGTGTTTGGCGTTCTGGCCTTCATTGCTCAGACCTTTGAGTACAGGAGCTGAAACATTTCCTTCAGGTTTTGCTAGACATTCGTGAGGTCTCTCCTGGAGTACTGTGTAGTTCTGGTCACCCAGTTACATTGAGGATATTATTAAACTGGCGAGGGTTCAGAAAAAAAAAAATACCAGGCTGTTGCTGGGAATGGAGTATTTAAGTTTTAAGGACAGGGTAGATGAACTAGGACCTTTCCACTGCAGCGTAGATGGTTGAGACCTTATCAACCTTATTGCGGTTTATAACACAATGACTGGCATAGATAATGTTGAATGGAAGGTGTCCTTTCCTTGGGTGGGGGATTTTAAGAATAGGGGGTAATTTTAAGATGACAGGAGAAAGGTTTACAGATGACATAGTGTCATAGAGCTACCCAGTTCTAACCAACTTGTCCCTGCCAAAAAGATGTCCTACATTAATGTAGTTCCATTTGTCAGCATTTGGCCCATATACCCCAAAACACTTCCACTTCATGTGCCCGTCCAGATGCCTTTTAAATGTTGTAATTGTCCCAGCCTGCACAACGACCTGTGGCAGCTCGTTACATAGAAAGCACCCTCTCTTTGAAACTTTTGCCCCTTAGATCCCTTTTTCGTCTTTCCCCTCTGAACTTCAACCTATGTCCTCTAGATTTGGAGCGTGCTACCCTGGAGAAAAGACATTGGCTATTGACACTATCCATTCTACTTGTGAGTATATAAACCTCTATGATTACCTCTCAACCGCTGATACTCCAGGGAAAATAACTCCGGCATATGTAGCCTCTCCATAAACCACAAAACATCCAACCCTGGCAATATCTTTGTAAATCTTTTCTGAATTCTTTCAGGTTTCAAACATCCTTCTTCGAAGAACGAGACCGTAATTGCACAAAGTATTCAATAGTGTCCTAACCAATGTCCTGCACAGCCGCAATATGACCTTCCAACTCCTACATTCAATGTACTGTCCAACAATGACAAGTATATCAAATACCTTCTTCACTATTCTATATACCTGCGATTCCACTTTCAAAGTACTATGAACCTGCACTCCAAGGTCTCTTTGTTTAGCAATACTCCCCAGGGACTTAACATTAAATGTATAAGCCAAGCTTTGATTTTCCTTTCCAAAATGCAGCACTTCACATTTATCTAAATTAAACTCCATCTGCAACTCCTCAGCCCATTGGTTCATCTGATTAAGACCCCGTTATAATCTGAAGTAATCATTTTCTCTGTGCTCTGCACCTTCAATTTTCGTGTCAAATATGAACTTAATAACCATATCTCATGTGTTCACATACAAATCATTTATATAAATGATGAACAGCAGTGGAACCACCACCAATCTTTGTGGCACACTACTAGCCACGGGCCTCCAGTCTGAAAAAAAAACCCTTCACTACGACCCTCAGTCTTCTACCTTTGAGCCAGTTCTGTATCTAAATGGTTAGTTCAACTTGTATTCCATTAGATCTCACTTTGCTAACTAGTCTTTCATGGGGAACCTTGTCGAATGCCTTACTGAAGTCAATATAGATCACGTCCACTGCTCTGCCCTCATCAATATTTTTTATTACTTCTTCAAGAAAAAGTAATCCAGTTCGTGAGATATGACCTCCCATGCACAAAGCCATGTTGACTTTGCTTTGTCAGTCCTTGCCTTTCCAAATACATGTAAATCCTGTCGTTAGGATTCTCTCCAACAACTTTGCCCACCACCGACGTCAGGCTCACTGCTCTATTCTTCTTTGACTTTTCCTTGCCAGTTTGTTTAATAATAGCACCACATTAGTCAGCCTCATATATTCCAGCACTTAACCTGTGGCTATTGATGATAAGAACATCTCATCAAGATTTCCATCAATTACTTCTCGAGCTTCCCACAGAGTACTTGTGTGTACCTGATCAGGACCTATGAAGTGTATTCTGATCACACATCGTTTGGTTCGTGTACGGCATGAAAGGCCTCGGAAGTGATAGATGTGGGTAAATTTGCAATGTTTAAAAGATGTTTTATTAAGTACAAAAATAAGAGAAGGTTTAGAAAAATACGGTCCAAGCGCAGGAATGTGGGAATGGTTTAGTTTGAGATTATCATTAGAATTGAGTGTATGGGCTGATATGTCTGTTTTCAAACCCTCTGTATAACGCTATGGTTCCATGTGTGTCTGTCTGTCCAAGTATGTATCTGCACGTTTCTGTCTGCGCTTGTCGATTTATGTGTGTCCATATGTGTATCTATGGGCATCTATCTTTCTGTATTTTCTGCATTAGTGTGTATATGTATGTTTGCATCCCTATCCTGCATCTGTGTGCAATGGGAACTGTTTTGCTTTGGGGTGCATCATTGAATGGTGTTCAAAGCCTCCCTCCCTCCCCCCCTCCCCCATCTGTCTCTCCCTCCTTTGCTGAAAGTGATACAATGCCATGTTCTGCTGGTGTGTGTTTGGACTTTTCAATCCTTTCTTACATGTAAGATTACTTGTAAGGGTAAGTCACTAAACATTGCATTTTACCGGATGTGTGTGTGCATGTGTGTGTGTGTCAATGTGTTTGCCTCTGTGTGTGTCTATGTGTTTGTACGTCTGTATGTGTACAGCTGTGTGTATGTATGTGCATCTGTGTATGTGTGCATGTCTTTGTGCGTCTCTGTATGTCTGTGTGTGTGCGTGCCTATGAGTCTGTGTACATCTGTGAGTGTGCATGCGTGTGCATGTGTGTGCCTGTGTATGGGTGGTTGTGGATATCTGTCTGTGTGTGTGTGAGTCTGTGTGTATGTGCGTGCCCTTGTGTTGGTTTGTACGGGTATGATTTATGTGTGGTGTATATCAATGAGTGTATTCCTCTGCCTGTGTGCCTGTACGTGTGTGTGTCTTTTTAGCGTGTGTCTGTGTCTGTGTTCGTGTGCGTCTGTTTGAGTGTATATAACTGTTTGTATGTGTCTGTGTTAGCGTATGTGTGCATGTGTGGGGAGTCTGGGTGTGTATGTGACTGAGTATGTCTGTCTGTGTGTCTGTCTGTATGTGCCTGTGTGTAAACCTATGCATGCGTGTGTGGGGAGTGTGGGTGTTTGTGTGTGTGGAGGGGGAGTGTGGATGTCTTCGTTGGTTGGAAGTGTGACTGTCTGTGTGTTTGATGGTTTGTCGGTATGTCTGCCTGTCTGTCTGTGTCTGTATCTGTGTGTGTGCGTGCGTCTGTGTTGAAAGAGTGTGGTGCTGAAAAAGCGCAACCATTCAGTCAGCATCCAAGGAGTAGGAGAGTTGAAATATCGAGCATAATCCTTTCATTTGGACTGAGGCTTGTGGGCCAAGAGGGCTGATTAATAAATAGGAGGAGGTGGTGCTGGGGGGAAGGTAGCTGGGAAGGCAATTGTTAAATGAAGGTGGCGTGAAGGTGATAGGTCAGAGCGGAGGGTGGAGAGGATAAGTGTGAAGGAAGATGAACAGGTTGTACAGTTCAAGAAGGAGGTGCCAAGTTGGAGGGTTGGATCTGGAATATGGTGGGGGTGGGAGGGGAAATGATGAATCTGGTGAAATCTGTGGCTGTGTGTGCGTGTGCGTGTGTGTGTGTGTGTCAGTGGGCATGTGTACGTCTCTGTGTGTCTGTTTGTGCGCCTGTTATGTCTCGCTGCATCCGGGTATGCGTGTGTGTCTGGGTATGGGGTGGCTGTGAGTTTGTGTGTGTGCATGTGTGTCTGTGTTGAAAGAGTGTAGTGCTGAAAAAGAACAACCATTCAGGCAGCATCCAATGGACACTGACTGTATTTACAGATGGGGTGGATTGGCTTTTGACATATCAGCAAGTTGAGAGAAGCAAGGGGTTAGCAGGAAAGTGGAGTTGAACCCTGGAGTAGATCAGCCATGCTCTTATTGAATGATAGTTCAGGCTTGAGGGGCCGAATATCCTTCTCCTTTTCCCATTTCTTATGTTCTCATGTTATGCTTTTGGAAGGTAACTGGTTATTTTCCTGGAAGTCGTGTTGTGCAATGTTGCATTCAAGGAGAGCAGGGGATTTTTTGAGTTAACCCTGGGTGAGGTATGGGAGCTGTATTCCAAGCGAATCTTGGTCTGTAACTTGACCCACATCTCGAGCAGAAGTGAAAGAGAGGGGAAGCCTGGAAAGAGGGATTGGGGTGGGGGTCACTTCCTGACCCAGCCTGGATTTTCCAAAACTACATTTCTGAAACTACACCTAACCATTGGCGAGGCCTCGGTCTGCCCATGTGTAGCAAGTCCAAAGGGCTGAATGGAACATCAGAACACAGGGCTGACGGACACGAGCGTGCGCGTGTGTCAGTCGGTGTATGTACGTCTCTGTGTATCTGTTTGTGCGTCTGTGTGTATCTTTGCATCTGGGGGTGTATGTGTGTGTTTGAGTGGTTGTGTCTGTGTGGGTGTGGGGTTTCTGTGAGTATGTGTGTGTGTCTGTGTGCAGCTGTATGTGTGTATGTTTCTGTGAATGTGTGCGTATCTGTGCATGTATCTGTGTTTGACTGTGTGTGTGTCTGCATCTGTCTGTGTGTGTCTGCGTCTATGTGTGCCTATTTCTGTGCGGGTGTGCATGTCAGTATGTGTGTGTGTTTGTGTATGTGTCTATGTGTGTGTGTCTGCGTCTGTGTATGCGTGTTTGTGTGTGTGTCTGTCTGTGTGTTGATGGTGCTGTGAGATGCTGCCCTCGCTCTGTTCCTCCCAAACTGAATCCCTGATGATTTTCACCCTCCACGCCCACCTGTAAATGATGTGGGGAGGCCGCCAGAGACTGACAGAAGCAGAAAGCTCAGTCTGACAGCATTTGTGGACAAAAATTAAAGGACCCTTCCTCAAATCTCGTGTCGGATGATATTACATCACTTTGAGCACCATAGAGACTGCAGACTTGCCTCACACTGATACGCACAGATATACACACACTAATACAGAGACATAGTGACACTCACTAATACACAGAAACAAATATAGACATGGAGTGTCTGCCAGTATTTCTCTTGCTCCACAGTGACCTTGTCAATATTTCACTTACACTGTCTGTTGTGCATCAGTATTTAAGTCTGTCCTCAGGGAGTGTGTTAGTTTTGCAGTTGCTCATAATAGTGAGTGAGTCAGTATTTCTGTGTGGGACAATTTCAATGTTTGCAGATACCAAACCTGGAAGAATTATAAAGTTTGTGGGACAATTTCAATGTTTGCAGATACCAAACCTGGAAGAATTATAAAGTTTGTGGAGGACAGTGTAGAAATCCAGCAGGACAGTGACACGTTGGTGTGGTATTCAGGTTTATGCCAGATCAGGATCAATGCAGAGCAGTGTGAGGTGATGCACCTTGGTAAGAATAACTCTGAAAGTCAATATAATTCATTCTGTACCAGTATAAAGCGGGTGTAGGATCAGAGGGCACTGGGTGTATATGAGCAGAGATTATTGAAGATGTCAAGACAAGTGGGGAGAGCAGTAACTATCACAGATTAGTTTCAGTATCTGAGCTGTTTACAGGAAGAGGTGTAGGAGGGAGCCTCTGTGCTCCCTTCCTGGGGGGTAGTGATGATGATGTATTGTGAGCCCACCTTCCTGCCCACCGAGACTGTGGGAATTCCATTTGTACCAGCTCGACACAAAAAGTAAGATGGCATCAGGGCCATGGCTTCTAAGTTGTGCCGGGGAAACGGAACTGCCAGTGAGTTTAAAGTGAGAATTGCCTTTCACTGAATATTGCTCTTTACTCGGTTGGTGGGATGTGGATGTTTCAGAATCTCCACACGAAGCGTCCGTGTCCTCTCTGGCTCGTACCAGGGCCCTCCCCACATGGCGGTGGGAGGGGGGTGAGGGAATGGATATCGGGCACTCAACCACCTGGCTTGGCCCTTTCTGTCCTATTCCAACCTGTTTCTCCTGGAATGGGAGAAAGGGAGGGATGGAGGGAAGGTGGGGGTGGGTGGCCCTGGTGTTAGTGCTGGTGTTGGTGGGGGACATGGTGAGGTGTCGGGAGGGAGTCAGTCCACACTGTTGTATCAATGCAGTGTTATTGGTGTGGGGGTAAAGTGGAGGGAGAGAGAAGGAGAGGGAGAGAGAGAAAGGGAGACTGCATGCAGTAGTGAGAGTGGTGGAGCATGAGCCTTGTTCGGTGGTCGGTGCTATAACAGATATACAGTGAGTGTGAGGGAGCAGAGAGAATACGGTGATACTTATCCTGACAGAGCGGGGAAGGTTATTGATGCATTACCTGTATTGCTGGACATTTCGTCAGACCGCAGATACTGCACTGAGCTGGGTGGTGAGCTCAGACTATGCTCGGTGGGTCTGGTAGTGTGGCAAACTCTGGGAAGAAAATTGTCCTCCTCTATACTAGACCATTCACCAGGACGTCCGTCTCTCTGTTGATAAACCATTGTGTAATTGCCCCTTATCCCCCATGCTCAGGGTAAACTGTGCAGGGCAGCTTCAAACGGAGAAAGCTCAACCGTGCGCCTTTTGAAGATGGTACAAGTGCCAGGGATCACAGAATATCTGGGGTCATGCGGGTGTTCATGAGTACCTCCAACCATGAAGTAAAATCGAGCTGGCATTGAATGAGAGGGACGCCATGTGGTGGGGTAGGTAGTTAATAAGGTAAGTTTGATGAGATATCACCAGGAAACGAGCTCAGTCTCATACAGACAATCCGTCTGTCATACTCAGTGAAAATGTCACTGTGACAAATTATTGTTAGATGCAGGCCAATGTGTCGAAGGTTCTGCTGACCCTACTCACAGTTACAAAGCTGCCAAACAATTGCTCATCCAATACTCTCCATCATCTGAACTCACGCCAATACCCCATTCACCCATCATTCCTGGAAACACTGGCTCATGTTGCAGGATACTGTTGAAATGTTTTCATTTCAGCATTCTGGATCCTGGGAATACATCCTTCCAAGGCATTGTCTCTCAATCTCGCGCTCTCTGTCTATTCCCCAAACCCCTCTCCCATTTGTTGATACTTAAATTGATTCCCACCCCATCTCTCCGTGGAGTGATTTTCACACCCACAGCACCCCTGTGTCATGGTACAATGGAGATATGGAGTTGTAAATGGATGGGAGCTGTAAATCCTGTCACTTCCAGCATGGGCTGCAAGTTTCCCCACGCTGGGCAGTGATTTATCACAATGGTACTGAACAAAGTACTGGGATGATGGACACAATTCCACACCCTGGTTGCATATCTCATCTGGGCTTATAGATCAATGCACTACTGTGGTCTGCATACCTTTCCACTCTGGGTAAATTGTGGTTGCATTGCACAGTACACCAACCCGGTCTGCGCAGTGCTCCCTGCTGAACACAAAAATCTTATCTGGGTTTATAGATCAATGCACTGCTATAGTGCGCACAATGTTCTGCTCTGGACTGATTGCAGGGTGGTGTTCAGCAGTACACTAGCCTGGTCTGCACAGTGTTCCGTGCTGAACAGATATCTCCTCTGGGTGTATGGTCTGATGCGCTGAGGTGGATTGAGAATGTGATATAATTAATCCTTTCAGTTGATATGGCAATGGCTTTATTTTTGTTCTCATTCATGTGATTGGACCCCTCAAATTCTGATTCCTCTGGCCAGTCCCATTCTTCAGTCTGCCTCCATCGTTCGGAAACACGTTGTTGATAAGTAATTTTCTAGTTTCAATGTGAACATCTGTCCTGTCTATTTCCCTGGTCATTGGCATTGCTCACCCTGGAGCATAGGGATTGACCGCGATAAACCTCAGTACAGTCACTCCTCAGAAACAACCCTTCAGGGAACATAGCCCCAGCCCATTCATACTTTCCATGTAGCTCAACATCACTCGCCACCACCGCCCCACCCAACACTGTCATTATACTTATAAATCTTTTCCGCGCGCTTTCAAGTTTAACAACATCGTTCCTACAGCAGTGAGAACAGAATTAAAGGCAACATTACAGAAGTGGCTGAACCTAGTGTGTAGGCGAAAGTGAGTGTTGCAGATGCGGGAGATTAGAGTCGAGAGTGTTGTGCTGGAAAAGCACAGCAGGTCAATCATGCATCGGAGGAACAGCAGAACCAATGTTTCGGGCAAAAGTGCAATTCCTGATGAAGGAGTTTTGCCCGAAACGTTGAATTTTCCTGCTCCTCGGATGCTGCCTCACCCGCTGTGTTTTTTCCAGCACCACACTCTGAACCCAGTGTAAATCCCAGATGACCTCCTTCTTCAAAGACAGCAATTTCCCCTGCCACATGGTTGACGATGCCATCCAAATAATCTCATCCACTTCCCACACCTCCGCCTTCAAATCCCACCCCTCCAAATGCAACATGGAAAGGACACCCATCTTCCTCACCTTCCATGCCACCAAACCTCCAAATACAACACATTATCCTCCCCCATTTGTGCCACCTGCAAACAGACTCCACCACCAGGGATACATTTCCTTTCCCACACCGACCTGCATTCCATAAAGAACATTGCTGGCGCGACTCCCTTCTCAGGTCCACACCATCCACCAACCCACCCTCCACTCCTGGCACCTTCCCCCACCACCGCAATTATTGGAAAGCATTCACCCTCACCTCCCCCTCACCTCCGTCCAAGATCCCAAAGGATCCTTCCACATCCATCAGTCTTTTACCTGCACTTACACAAGTCACCGAGAGCATCCCTTGCTCCTCATGTTGTTTCTTCTACATTGGGGAGACAGGATGCCAAAGTGTGGAACACTTCAGAGAACATTACTGGGGCACCCGCACCAACCAACCCCACCATCCCGTGGCTGAACACTTCAACTCCCCCTCCCACTCCGCCATAAGCATGCTGGTCCTGGGCCTCCTCCATCGCCAAACCTTAACCACGCGACGCCTGGAGGAAGAAAGACTCATCTTCTGCCTTGGGCCTCTCAAAACCATGGGATCAGTGTGGACTTCACCAGTTTCCTCATTTTACTTCCCCACACGTTATCCTAGATCCAACCTTCCACTCAGCACCGCCCCATGACGTGTCCTACCTGTCCATCTTCCTTCCCATCGATCTGCTCCATCCTCCTCTCTGACATGTCACCTTTAACGCCAACTTTATCTACTTATCACATTCTCAGCTATCTTCCCTCAGCCCCATCCCCTTTCCATTTATCTCTCAGTACCCTTGGGCCATAAGCCTCACTCCTGGTGAAGGGCTCAAACAAGAAATGTCGATGCTCCTCCGATGCTGCCTGGCCTGCATTCTCGATTCTGATCTCCAGTATCTGCAATGCACACTTTCTCCCTTGAGTTAATGTGTCCAGAAATGTTCCTACTAGACATTTTATGCAGCTGGTCTGTTATTTTATCCCTGTCTACTTTATAAACAGAATGGGGCAAATACAGCCCTGCAGTACTCTGGCAATACTCCCGCATACAAGGAAAAAGTAAAAAAAAGAAAGATTTATTGTCCGTCGGTCAGTAACCCTCAGCCATTCCTTCCAGACTGATTCAATATTTCCTTTTATTGTGATATAAAATGTTCTGTAATGAAAGGGTTAACTGAACCTGTTTGTTCATTGACTGTGATTAATCTCAGTCTCCACGGATTCTAATTATCCCGGTGGAAGTTTTCCATCTTCTAATGATAAATGGGCTCCATTCAATGTGTTCTGCCACAGTATGAGTGGAGCATCACCGTCAACACTAACAGCGATCAGCAGCCCCAAAAAAGAGGGGGAAGAAAGACCATTATCTGAGAACATTAGACTTGAATGTTCCAACAATGGACAAGAATCTGAGAACATTAGACTGGAATGTTCCAGCAATGGATCAGAATCTGAGAACATTAGACTGGAATGTTCCAACGATGGAACCACATCTGGGAACGTTGAACTGGAATGTTACAACAATAGACGGATTTTATCCTATTATCTTTGGCTTCTTTCTACAACTGGTTGCCATTATATTCACGGATCTATTATGCTCTTTGCATTATTCAGTATTTTTATTATCCTCTCCTGTCTATCCTTGCCGTCCAGATATTTTTTCTATAATCCAGTTGTGACTGCATTACTGTTCTTTCATATAGTCTTCACTTCTTGTCACTATTATTGTTCATGTTGATACTGTGAATCCAGATATTCACTCTGCCGATCACGACTAACTGCATCAGTGAACTTGTTCAATTACTTTCTCCTTCCTTGCTTCTGGCAGTGTTACTCATGGGTCTCTATGTTGACCTATTGAGTTTCAGATGTGAACCATTGTCTCCCTGTCCTTGTTATTTAAATATTGGGAGCGTGGGGGTCATTGTCCTCTATTATGTTTACAAACTCCATTTCTTTCCTGGGAATCCATCTCATCCCAGGCCAATATTTGTTTTCATTCATTTGTGAGACTTGGACATTGCTAGCTGACCAGCCTTGATAACCTATTCCTATGTGCCCTTGAGAAGGAGGTGGTGAGCTGCCTTCTTGAATCGTTGCAGTCCATTTGCTTTCGGTTGATGCATAATGTCTATAGGGAAGGAATTCCAGGATTTTGACCCAACGACTGTATATTTCCAGGTCAGGGTAGTGAGTGGC
This sequence comes from Chiloscyllium plagiosum, assembly GCF_004010195.1. NCBI lineage: Eukaryota > Metazoa > Chordata > Chondrichthyes > Orectolobiformes > Hemiscylliidae > Chiloscyllium > Chiloscyllium plagiosum. The sequence goes on along the minus strand of NC_057720.1, from coordinate 90,077,590 downwards.
TTGGAGGAGAACTTGCAGGTGGTAGTTAAAATAGACGAATCACAACTTTGGTGAAGCTGATTCCTGACACCATGCCCTGACCATTATTAACTTTGACTACTCAATGCTCCAGAATGTACTTCACTGGTTTAACTGTTTGAACCTTGAGCTGTGAAGTACAGAGTTACGACGACAAAAAATCTGCTGCCGACACTCTCGAGTTGAAACCTGTAGAGACAAATCTGATTCGAACTCTCACCAAAATCCCATGCATCTGACATTCCTGTACATGCTGATCTATATCGCTATGGTGTATGGCAATGCCTTTATTTTAATATTCTCAAGCACTTTAACTCATCTGTCCATGAAACTTCCCTCAGTCCCTCTGTGTCGATTATCCAAATCCCTGCCAGTTGTTCATATTTAACCTGGTTTCCTTCAAGTGCATTTTCTCTCAAGCATTGATTTTCACATTCAACCATCCCAAATGCACATCCCCAACACACACACACACACAAACACACACTCACATACACCTTATACTGGTTCAATGGAGACAGAAATCTTGCCCTGCTGTGTGTACTTTATGTGTGTATCTTTCCCATATGATAGTAAAGATAAGCAATACACCCCATGCTGGGCAGATAATCCCGTTTACTGATCAATGCACTAGCATAGTCTGCACAGCTCTCCATGTTAGTCTGTCGTCTTCTCCCAGCTTATTTTGTTTGAAGTGTTCTGTGAAGCAAATGCAAAATTTGATGAAACAATTCATTTCAGCTGATGTGAAAATACCTTTATTCAATGTTCTCATTCTTGCAAATTTTGCTCTCTAAGCGGTCAATTCTCCAGTTAGTCCCACTATCCAGTCTTTTTCTCTATATTTACGCACATGTTCTCAGTTAATTAACTGTTCCAATCTGTCTTTAATGTGGATCTTTCTGTCCCTCTGTATCTTCCCCTGGCCTTGTTTTTTGGCTCCCTCGTGTATCGAGTGCTGACATTGTGAAGCTCAGAATCAAAAAAATGGTGTGTCTTGGGCTGTTGGTCACTTCCTGGTGTGTCCCAATGGTGTTCCATGTCTGGGGGTGGGGGGTGTGTTGGGCTGTTGTTCACTTCCTGGTGTGTCCCATACGGTGATCCATGAACAGGGGTGTGTGTAACGAGCTGTTGTTCACTTTCTAGTGAGCCCCATGTGGTGCTTCATGTTGATAGGTGATTCAGAAGCTTTGACACAGTTGGTCTGTGCCTATCCACTTAACGTCTGACATCTGTGTTTGTCCCTCTGATCTGATTATGTGGTCAGTAATACGAGGATGCCCCTTGAGTATTATTGTAAAGGAACAGGAATCTAACATCTCTCACAATGCTGCCACTTTAAAAGATGTTATTGTCTCCTTTTCTTTCAAGAGAGATCTTAAAGGCCGAACTGCCTACTGCAAACGGCTGAAGTAAATAATTTAAGAGTCTTTTAGGCTGTTATTAAATAATGATAACAATGGCCAGCTCTCACAAATCAGGCTTTCCAGTTTTTCTCAACTGTAGTCACCAGGTGCTTGGGGTCGGAGAATGGTTGGATCATTCAGTAACTGACCCTTGCTGCTATTCCCCCTGAAATCTCTCTTGATCCTGGATTGGAGAACTGCATGCAAGACTGATTGGTCTTGGATGTGTCTTTTTGCCAAAGGATGAGTTTATGGGATGTTCATACATTTGAACAGGTCATTAGTAGAAGGTACTGTATCTATTATTCTGTTAAGATTTCTAATAGTTAAGTTATTCTGAATTCCTCTTCTTTTTGTACGTATTTTTATTAGAGTGTTTAAATAAATTGTGTTTTGCTTAAAGTTGAGTGGTTTGACCAGCAACATCACATCTGGACCACCCACGTCACATCTATCTTTACTATAAGACAAGGCTGGCGTCCAGTCTACAACCTTAAAATATTTTAAGGCGGTCTGGTCTGGTCCATAACAAACTGGAGACTCTTGTCCGGTTCAAAATCAACAATTACAAATGGGGTTCAGGATTAGAATCCCTACAGTATGGAAGCAGGCTATTTGGCCCAACAAGTTCATACCAACCCTCCGAAGAGGAAACCACCCAGGCCCATTCCCCTACCCTATTACTCCACATTCACCGCTGATTAATGTACCTAACCTACACATGCCTGAACAGTGCACGAAAGGCTAAACAAATACAGTGGACAGTGACTATGTGGATTTAGTTGATCCAAACAAAGCTATTAGATATAAGGAGTGAAGTATTTGCATCCCTATCGGTGGAGGTATCTGGCCAGTATGAGGAGTTGAAGAAAGCATCTGAAGTGCATATGAGCTTGTGCCAGAAGCCTAGAGACAGCATTTTCGGAAGCTAAAAATGTGTGCCTGGTTAAAATGTACATTGAGTTTGAAAGAATCAAACAAAGTAATTTTGAAAGGTGGGTAAACCTATGACACTGTTAGAGAAGAGTTGGAAGAGTTGGACTCTTGGAAGAGTTCAAAAATCCACTTCCTGCAGTCGTGAGAACTCGTGTGGAAGAGCAGAGAGTTAAAGTGGCAAGCTTAGAAGCTGAAATGGCTGATGATTATCAGTTGGCCCATAAATCAAAGTTTGGCTTCTGTGAGGTATTTAGAATATGCGAGATCTTCTTAAAATATATACCAGTCAGAGTAAGGTTTATTGGCATGGGTCAGGAATAGCAGCTAAAGGGGTTACAACAGTAAGAGGTACAGAAGGATGTAATTCTTTCTAAGCTGAGACAAGAGGAGACATGTCAGTTAGAAGGACTATGAGAGAGATGCGAAGAGCTCCATTATGTAACGTGTGGTTGGAGTGTCCGGTGAAACCATCAAGAGAAATATTTCATAATTGGGAAGGACGTCTTGAGCTTGGTGTTGGCGTTGCAACAGTTCAGCACTTAACTTGCAAATAATGTGCCTGAGACAAATCTTTATACGATCATAAGGCCTAAACGTTTTTGGAAAATGTTAAGGAGAAAACTTTAGGTCTATTAAGATGTAGGTTATTGTTGTTGCTATTCAATTTGTAATTACCCAGGTGACAAGACGAGAAACAATACTTGCTGACAAGTTGTTGAGGCTTGGATGAAGAAAGGCGGAGGTGTTCTGTGGCCGGAGTAAACTGACTGAAATAGAATGGAGTTGTGATTGTTCGCTTGATTAGTATCAATGCAATCTATATGTATTGTAGTCTACTAAAACAGTAAGAATAAAGGGTTTAAAATGAGGCCATCTTTGTATATTGATCATTCTTTTTTTTAAAGAGGGAGTTGTGATGATACTGCCACTTTACAAATGTTACTTTCTCTTGTTTTTTTTAAGAGGGGTCTTAAAGCCAGAGGTGCAGAACTGCCTACTGAAAACGGTTGAATTAAATAACTGAGGAGACCTTTAGATTTTATTAAAATGGTGGGAAAAATGGAAGGGCAGTGGCTAGCTCTCCCAGACCAAGTCATCTAGTTTTGGTTTTAGCTGCAGCAGTCAGAAGCTGCTCGGGGTCCCAGAAGGGTTGGAAGCTTCAATAAATGATCCCCAGCTGCTCTTCTCCGTGAGATTTCTCTTGAAGCGGCTTCCTCCTGGATTCGAGAACTGCACGAAAGATACTGTGTTTGAATTTACCTTTTTGCCAAGGGGTATGTTTATCGGATGTTCCTGTATTAGCACAGCTATTTAGTAGAAGGCATCGTATCCATTGTTTGCGTACGTGTTCCAATAAATAAGCCATCCCAAATTGTTCATCTCTTTGATTTTGTTTTTACGAGAGCATTTGAATAGATTACATTTTTCTTAACGTTGAATGGTTTGACCAGTCGCAGCACATCTGGGGCATCCAATTCATGTCTACATTTAAAATAACGAAATGTTAGGGTCTAGGCTGCCTTCTTAAAACACATGTAGCTGAGGGTCTTCTGACTGACTCCTGTTATTGAAAAGTTAGTGGAGGTGCTGGGGATGGTTTGCTGGAGGTTGTTCTGTGAGCTGCCTCAGACATTTAGGGAGACCTGAGGATGTGGTGACCCAACTCTGGATGGAGCATGGGGACTGTAGTTACAGCTTTTGCATCTGTAATATGAACACCAAATAGAGCAGAGGCTGCAGAGAAGATAAGCTCCGAAACCACGGAGAGAGTGTGTGTGATGAAAAGAATCTGTCGTATCTGTCTGTGTCTTAGCCTGGACAAGCACACACTGTCACTCTCCCCATTACATACTCCAATGCACACTCTCCCTATCTGCCCCACGCACCCATTTACAATCTCCCATCTCACCTGCGCACATACATACTCCGCTGTGTCACACGCACGCATAAACATACCCTCCCTTTCTCCCTTCCACACTCACACATGCACTTCTCCTCACTCGCTCTCGCATACGCATACTGTCTCTCTCTCCCCCTCACACAAACACACACACCCCCTCTCTTTCACACGCATAAACACACAAAAACACATGTGTATGCATATAAATTTGTGGGTGAATTTACACTTGCACATTTGTATTCGCATATATAATCTATTTTGTTCAAAAACATACAATTTGTAGTCAGTTGGTCAATGTGGTATTTGACACCTCCGACGTTGGAAATAAATCCAATCTGACTCCAGGTGAAGACACAGTCAGACGTCACGCCTAAAATACATTGTCTGACCGGCGGTGTCACCTTCTTTCCATCGATAATACCTGAAGGTATCTCCAGGCAGCGACTTGAAAGAAACGCGGAGACTTGCATATTAATCAAGCAAAACCTGCACTTCCATTCGAACTGAATAAAGATGTAAGAGCCATCTTAGGGTGTGTTCAATTCATACACATGAGTTGTGATTTTGACCTTGTCTAACTCCGTCCAAAACCAGCACCTTCATATCAAGGCTTTTATTAGTTAGCCAATCCTCTCTCCTAGTAATTTTTTTAAACACAATGTGCTCTTGTCTTGCCGATTAATCTTTTGCAAGGCACGTTTTTCAATTGCTACTGGATGTCCAGATATAATATTTCTATAGGATCCTCTTTATCCAACTTGCTTGTCACATTTTTTAAACGTTAGTCAAATCATTCAAACATGATTTATCCTTAGTAATACTATGTTAACTGTCACGGATCGTGGCGTGACGTTGAAAATCTCACGTTATTAATTCCTTCATATCAGACTCTAAGCATTTGCCTTCAATCACAATAATTTGTCCAATACGTTCCATTCGCTAGTGAAGTTGGTTATTCTAAGTTCTTCCCTTTCTATAGCCTGCACATTCTCTTTCAATTCATGTGAAACAGGCGCAAAGCCATAAAATATCTGCTCCAGTTGCTGTGTAAGAGGCATGAGTGGCTGATAGGACTCATTCTGTCCAATATTTTGATCAGGGATTGTCAGCATGAAGTCATCAGAGGAAAGTCATACCGAACGAATTTTATTGATTTATTTCGAAGAGGTCATTTATATGGTTTTTCAGCCAGGCCTTTGACAAAGTACCACGGGGGAAAATGATAAAGAATGTACAATCTCATGGTATCAAGGGTAACTTGGTAAGTTGCTTTTCAAATTGTCTTAGTGGCAGCAGAGAGAGGGTGGTGGGAGAAGGCTGTTTGTGTGGCTGAAGACAAGTGTCCCCTGGTGTATCACAGGGATCAATGCTGTGTCCCTGATTATTTGTGGTATTCATAAATGATATTGAAATGATCAAAGTTTGTGAGAAGATTTGTAGCTCGGGTGCTCGTTGCTGTGGTTCTGTTCACCAAGCTGGAAGTTTTTGTTGCAAACATTTCGCCCCCTGTCTAGGTGACATCCTCAGTGCTTGGGAGCCTCCTGTGAAGCGCTTCTGTGGTGTTTCCTCCGGCATTTATAGTGGCCTGTCCCTGCCGCTTCCGGTTGTCAGTTTCAGCTGTCCGCTGCAGTGGCCTGACCCCTGCAGGGTCCAGGTCTATGTGTTTGTTGATGGAGTTTGTGGATGAGTGCCATGCTACTAGGAACTCCCTGGCTGTTCTTTGTTTCGCTTGCCCTATAATGGTAGTGTTGTCCCATGTTGCTTGTCAAATTCCCAGTCCCAGTGATCATCCTGGTGAATCTCCTCTGCAGCCCTAAAGTGCAATCACATCCTTCCAATAATGTGGTTCCCAGAACTACACACAGTATTCCATCTTGGCCTAAACAAAATCCTGTATAACTCTTACAATCTATTCTCGATGAATAAAATCTATGCCAACAGTCGCATGTGACTTCGCAGTATCCATAGTTATTTGTTTAATTGGAAATTTGTTTTGTGCCTACTCATTTCTGGAGAAACTCAGCAGGTCTGTCAACATCTGCAGAGACAGAGAAACAGACTAAACCTAGTTTGACAATTCTTCAGAACTGAAAAGGATTGGAAACTGGGCTTTTTAATTACATGACAGAGGTGAGGGGTGGGTGATGGGGAATAGAGGGCATTGCAAAACATAAACGTGCTTTTAGTAGTGGTGAACGAAAAGATGATGTGAAATAGCTTTAAATTTAGATGTGAATGGGGAAAGTGGTTCTCTTTCTGAAGTGCAAGATAAAGAAGACACAACCACAAAAGGTCATAGGGAGGTGAGGAGGGAGAATGCATTAAAATGGAGAACAGCCATATTGGGGTCAGGCTGTGAAGTTATGGAATTGAAGATTAACTTCTAACGGCTGTAACGTACTAAAATGTAAAGTGATGTGTTACTCGAGCTTCGGTTGTGCTTCATTGAGACGTTGCAGCAACCCAGGAACGAAAAGTTAACATGAGAGCATCGTGGTTTGTTGAAATGGGAAGCAATGAGAAGGTGAGGATTATCCCTATCACAGTGGGAGTGTTCCTCGATGCAGTCTCTGTTTGGTTACCACATGGTAAAGGAGACTGCATTGTAAGCAGCAATGAATTTGTGGGCGACACGGTGGCACAGTGGTTAGCACTGCTGCCTCAGAGATCCGGGTTCAATTCCCGCCTCAGGCGACTGACTGTTTGAATTTTGCCCATTCTCCCTGTACCCCGTACATGTAGGGGTATGGGTGGGTTGCGCTTCGGCGGGGCGGTGTGGACTTCTTGGGCCGAAGGGCCTGTTTCCACACTGTAAGTAATCTAATCTAATGAAAGGAAACTGGATTCAAACAGTACAAGTGAAATGCTACCTCACCTGCGAGGTGTGATTGGGGCCTTGGACAATGAAGAGGGAAGATGTAAATGAGCAAGTGTTGCAGCTTCTGCAATCGCATGGGAAGGTGTCATGGGAACGTGGGGAAGTGTTCAGGGTGATGGAAGGTGTCACAGAGGGAAAGGTCCATGTGAAATGCTGACAGTGTACGGGAGGGGACGATGTGCTTGATGGTGCAGTCCTGCTGGAGGTGGTGGAAGTGGCGGTGGATGATTCTGTGAATGTGGATTCTAGTGCAGTGAGAACAGAGGAGGTCTATCTCGGTTCTGGGAAGGAGGCCATGGAGTGAGGGCAGACGTGAGGGAGATGGGACAGCCACAGCTGATGGCGCTGCCCACCGGAGTTTGGGGATTTCTGGTTTAAAGGAAAAGGAGGTCACGTCAGACGCAGTTCACATGGAATGTGGCATCATCAATCAGAAACAACTGGGAGAGTGGACTCAGCCTCCACTGATCATGTGTACAGCCACATGCAGAAGCCCCCCCTGAAAAGAACCAGACATCTAAATTGAGGATTTCTGTCTCACATCTGGTCTGAAGTGGGATGCGAAAATAAACCCAGAGGAAGGTTAGTGAGTATAGGTGAGAAACATTCAAGCAGGTATCCCATAACACTCAGCAATTAATGTTTCTTTTCAAGTGGTTAGCACTGCTGCCTCACAGCGCCAGAGACCCGGGTTCAATCCCCGCCTCAGGCAACTGACTGTGTGGAGTTTGCACATTCTCCACGTGTCTGCGTGGGTTTCCTCCGGGTGCTCCGGTTTCCTCCCACAGTCCAAAGGTGTGCAGGTCAGGTGAATTGGCCATGCTAAATTGCCCGTAGTGTTAGGTAAGGGGTAAATATAGGGGAATGGGTGGGTTACGCTTCGGCGGGTCGGTGTGGACTTCTTGGGCCGAAGGGCCTGTTTCCACACTGTAATGTAATCTCTAATCTCGACGGACTCGATAAGAAGATGAACCACCCATGGTTGACAAAAGCTGTCCAGGATATTATTCAATCGCAAATTGATGAGCATTAGTGTAGGGCCAGATTTATAATGTTTATTCTGGGGAGCATAAGCAGATGTTGGGCATGAATTTCAGCTGTGCTTCCTGAATTCCCACCAGAAACCCCTGCCATTTCTGCTCCATCCTCTTCCCTGCACGTCTCCCCTTTCTGATCCCAGGTTCTCCCTCTCCAATTACAGAGCAAATTTTCTCACATCATGGTCCCTACTCGCTTCACTTGAAGCTCTTTGATTCAGTCTCGCTTCGCTGCAGGAGCACCAAGCTGCATTTTGTGCTGCCACTTTTCCTATGGTCTCAGTGTGGCTCGGTCTCTCCATTCATGCTGTTTTATATCTCACACTCACATCTCATTCCAGAAAGTTTCCTTCTTGGAGTAAACCTTATTGAAAACATCTTTCGCCTTTTGCATTGAATTCACACTTTGATCCAAATTTCAAAAAGTATACTCAGCCTTCATCTCACTCTGCAAAAGGTAACTGCACGCCGACCATTCCCCTTCTTACATTGATCTGGACAGAGTTGCGTTTTCACTGTAGAGATTATCACCGTTTGGACCAAGGAATTCAGATGTTTGACCTCTTTTTGGTACTCGTAAGAGTTTCATGCTGCCTTAGTAATATAATATGGAGAAAAACAAATCACAGCATGAAGTTTGGGCTGAGTGTTGTTTACCTGTCATTGTTAATATTGTTTCAAATTTGCAGTGCTTATCTTTAAATGTTTGTTCTTAAAGTTAGTATCAGATGGAGTGTGGGATGTTGAGGGGTGACATTATTGAAGTTTATCAAATCTTGTAGGCATGGGTCAGCTGAATAGCCAAGATCTTTTCCACAGGATAGGCGAGATAAAACATAGAGGACATAGCTTTGAGGTGAAAGGGGGAAGATTTGAAAGGGATGAAGGGGCAAAGTTTTCACATAGAGGGTGATGTGTGTATGGAATGAGCTGCCAGAGGAAGAGTGTTAGGTGCAAGTACAGCTACAACATTCAAAGGGCATTTGCACAAACATATGAAAGGAAAACGTTTAGAGGCAAATGGGCCAAATGCAAGCAGATGGGACTAGTTTGCATTAGAAAACCTGGCCAGCATGGACAAGACGGACCTAAAGGTCTGATTGTGTGCAATATGACAGTACCAATCTAGAAAGTGAGGAAAAGGGAATACAAGATATGATGTAATCAAATTGGCAAGAAATAAGAAAAACAATAAGCAGCACGAACTTTTCCGAGTACATAAAAAAGTTCAAGGTGAGTGTGTGACCTTCCGTAGAAACTAAGTCAGGATATTTGGAGGATATGAATGAATAATTGGCTAGAGGGAACAGACAGAAAATTTACACCCATGTTTTGCATCATTTCTCTCAGAGGAAGGCACTGTAATTATTTCAATGATATAAAGAAAGTGGTAATAGGAGGGAAGCTCTTGAACTGTCCCGAACAAAAAGGAACATTTTTTTTTCTAACAAACAGGTAAGAGTAAAGGTAGACAGGTCAGCAGCAATTCCCAGTTGGTATTAAAAGTAGTGGTCATAGTCTTAGGATCATTGCGCCCACTCTATCAGATGTTAATTCTGCTGTTAGTTAATGTAAGCAGTAAGCGCGGTAGCTTTAATGGGTTGTCATCAGGTTTACGTACACATGGTTCTGACCGTGGCATGTTCGCCCACTCTCATCACTGAACCATAGATTGGCTTCATGGTAATCGTAGACTGAGAGATTATCCCGGGGAAACAGTTACAGATTGTGGTTGATTATAATTCTCCTGCTGCTGCTGTTGGTGCTGCTGCTACTGCTGCGATGATTTGAAGCGTCACATAAATGCCCAGTTTGAGTTGCAATATCTGCAATACAATTCTGGTGCCTGTCCTCAATTCACACCAGAAACCGTTCACCCTTCACCCCTGTACACAGTGACCTACCCTGGTTTCTGATGTGGGAACGCTTCTTTTTCATTATTCTCATCCTGTTAGCGTCACTCCATGATGCCATGCCTCCAATTTGTCACATTCCTCAAAAGCATTTAACGTTTTCATCTGAATCTTTTCCCCTCCAGTAATGCCACTTTCTGTTTAAAGCGAATGTGATTCCATCTGTTTCTCTCCCTGTACAAGATTAAGAGCTCTATAGTGTCAGTGATGACTGTCTTATGTAGTTTCAGAACAAAAGGATTTGTATACCTTGCGTTATCATTCACTTCCTGGTGTATGACGCTCCAGGGTGTTCGAGCAGCTTTGACACATGTTTGAAACTTGTTCACAAATAGAAATTGCTGAAGACACGAACAAGTCTGGCAGCATCTGTGGAGTGAAAGCAGAGTTAATCTTTCGGGTCCTGTGACTGTTCCTCAAAGCACCCAGTATATTCAACAATTTTTGTTTTTGTTTCAGATTTCCTGTATCCAATGATCTTTGCTATATTGAAAACGTGTTCTGTGACTTTTCATTTTTGAAGGAACTCAGTGGGTCCGGCAACATCTGCTGATCACAGAAACAATGTTAATGTTTCAAGTCCAGTGTAAGTCTTCAGACGTGTAAAGGATTGGAAAATGAGCGTTTTAGTATCTTTGGCAGCAGTGGGACAGAGAGTTTGGAGGTCCAGTGCGAAAGACAAATGGGTTTTACATTGTGGTGAAAGAGACACAGATGTAAAATCGGTGTAAATTAATGTGTAAATAAGGAATTCCACAATTTCACCACTCTCTGGATAAAGACGTTTCATCTTATCACTGTTCTAAAATGTTTTCCTTTTGCTCTAAGCCTGTGCCGTCCTACCAGTGCAAACATCTTCCCAATGTTGTCTGCATCCAGGTTATTTAGTATTCTGTAAATTTCAATTGGCTTCTCCTCATCCTTCTAATCTCCATCGAATATAAACCCAGAGTCCTCAAACGTTCCTCGTTTGTTCAGCTTTTCACTTCTGATTAACATTCTCTCAACACCCACCAAGCTAATATATCCTTCCTGAGGTATAGGGCACAAAATACTGGAAATGTGGTCTGACCAGAGCCTTAGAAAGCCTCAGAATCCCCATTATATCCTACTCCTCTTGAGATGAATGACAACATTGTATCTGCCTTCTTAACTACTGACTCAACCTGCAAGTCTATCTTAAGCGAATCCTAGACTTGGAATCCCAAGTCTCTTTGAACTTCAGATTTCTGAATTTTCTTCCCATTTAGTAAATAGTCCATGCCTGTATTCTTCATACCAAAATGCATGACATCACACACACCCACATTGTATTCCATCTGATACTCCTTTTCCCATTCTCCTAAACTGTCGAAATCTTTCTGCAGGCTCCCTGCCTCCTCAACACTACCTGTCCCTCCACCTATCTTTGCATCATTGCAAACGTAGCCAGAATGCCCTCAGTTCTGCCATCCAGATCATTAAGCTATAAAGTGAAATGTTTGGTCCCAACACTGACCCTGTGGAACATTACTGGTCACTGGCTGCTATCCTGAGAGGACCAATTTATCTCCACTCTGCCTCCTGCCAGACAGCCAACTTTTTATCGATGTTAATACCTGACCTCTAACTCATCTTACTCTAGACCCTCCTGTGCAGAACCTTATCACAGGCCTTCTGGGCGTCCACATAGATAACTCCCATTGGCTCTCCTTGATCTAATCTGATTGTTACCACTTCAAAGAATTCTTATTAGCTTGAGAGCAAGGTAGTTTATTGAAATAGGGAGCAATCAGAAGGTCAGTGTCATTCCTACAGGCAGAGTGGAGATGTTACTCAAGGCAGATTCTGTTTGGCTCACTAATGTAAAGGAGACTGCATTGTGAGCAGCAAAGCCAGGAGACTGAATTGAAAGAGTACAAGTGAAATGCTGCTTCACCGAGAAGGTGTGATTGGGGCCTTGGACTGTGAGGAAGGAAGAGGTGAATGGGCAAGAGTTGCAGCTTCTGTAATTAGCTGTTAAGGTGCCATGCGGGAATGGCAAAGTGTTCAGGGTGATGGAAGGTGTTACAGAGGGAATGGTCTTTATGAAATGCTGACAGTGGATGGGAGGGCAAGATGTGTTTGATGTTGCTGTCCCACTGGGAGTGGTGGAAGTGACGAAGGACAGTTCTGTGAATGTGGAATTTAGTGCAGTAGGAAGTGAGGACAAGGGGATATCTATCTTTGTTCTGGAAGGAAGGGGGCAGAGTTAGGACAGTAGCACGGGAGATGGGACAGTTACACCTGAAACCCTGCTCACTAGAGTTAGGGGATTTCTTGTTTGAGAGGAAAGGTGGTAACGTAGGACGTTTCCCACTGGAATGTGGCATCATCGAACAGAAATCACAGAGCCAGAAAAACTGGGAGCTTGGAGTCACTCTCAGCTGATCCTGTGTTCAGCTACATACGGAGGTTCCCACTGAATGATTGAAAAGAGCCAGGCATTTCAATTGCAGATTTTTGTCTTATATCATGTCCAAGGTGGAATGGGAAAATAGACCCAGGAGAAGGTCAGTAGATGTGGGGGGGAGACATGTAAGCACATACTTCATAACGGTCAGCAATGATTGACTTTGGTCAAAAAGAAGTAGATATGAAGATGTGAAGATGAACCACCCATGATGCACAAAGGCTGTGAAGGATACTAATCAATCACAAACTAAAGAATTCAAATTGGCGAGCATTAGCATCAGCTAGATTTGAGATATATATTTTTGGAACCAGAAGCAGATTGAATAAAGCAACATAAAAAGAAATATATTCCAAAGCCGGCAAGAAATATTTTTTTAAAAATCTAGCCGCAAAAGTTTATTCCATGTCGATTAAAAACCGTTTATGATGTGTGTGTGTGTGTGACCCTCAGAAGAAAGGCAGGAACGTTAATGTGGGACACCTAGAGGATGTGACTGAGGAATGGGTTTCAGGGAACAGGCAGAGAATTTAAAACAATGTTTTCCATTGTTACTCACAGGGGAAGTCACAAAGAGTTTCAATAATATTAACAAAATTGTAATCAGATGAAAGTTCTCGCACTGTTTCTAACAAAACAAACAAGGCTTTTCTCAAAAAGATAAGACCAAGGGTAAACAGGTCATCACCTATTCTTAACTGGTTTTAACAGAAGTGATTACAGAGTGACTGGTGGTACTGTTTGAAATATTCCATAATTCACTGGATGCAGGAGTGTTCCAGCGAAACTGGTGACTCCAATGTGACACCTGTCTTCAAGAAGAGAGACATTTCAAGTTTTTAGCTGCTACCTTTGTCTGAATAGTGGAGCATATTTGAAGGGGTCACTGTCCTCATGATGAGCTATCATTCTGAGTGATTTAAAAATACAAAACTCTTCTTCTCCTGATGTTTTGCATACTGCAAGATGAACATTTTCCAAAAAATGGGAATAATTTGGAACATTCGACATATGAAATCAACCAGAGAATTCGAGAAACAGCATTCTCCAGAACATTGTATCACCATGTGGGGATATAGCATTCTCCAGAATATTTTATCACCATGTGGGGGTATTGCGTAGGCGAGAGAAAGAGAAAATGTGCTCCATTCTGTAGTGAGAATGTTGGAGCATGAGCCTTGTTCGGGGGTAAGTGCTACAACAGATATACAGTGAGTGTAAGGGAGCAAAGAGAATACAGCCACCCTTATCCTGACAGAGTGGGGAAGGCTTTTGATGCTAGCCCTGTATTTCTGGATATTTCTTCAGACTGCAGATACTGCACTGAGCTGGGTGGTGAGCTCAGTGGGTCTGAGGGTGGGGACCCCTCTGGGAAGAGAACGCCCCCCGCTGTACTAGCCCATTCGCCAGGACCTCCATGTCTCTGTTGACAAACCGTGGTGTAATTGCATTTTATCTGCCATGCTCTGGGTAAAGTGTGCAGGGCAGCCCCAAACTGAGAAAGTCCAACCATGTGCCCATTGGCATTTTCAAGATGGTATCAGCGTCAGGGATTACGGAATTTCCAGGGGTACCCGGGCGATGGTGAGTACCTCCTGCCATGATGGGTGGGAGAATCGGGCTGGCATTGAATGAGAGTGACCCCATGGGGTGGGTGGGTAGTTAATGAGGTGAGTTTGAAAATATATCACCCGGAACCTAGTTCAGTCTCGTGCAGGCGATCCCTCTCTCATACTCAATGAAAATGGCACTGAGACAAATTATTGTTAGATTCAGGCCAATGAATCAGACTCTGCTGACCCTGCTCTCAGTTACAAAGCTGCAGAACAAATACTCATCCAAAACTCTCCATCATCTTGACTTGCACAAATATCCTGTCACCCATCATTCCTGGAAACAGTAGCATATATTGCAAAATGCTATCAAAATGTCTTCATTTCAGAATCTTTAAACCTACGCTCAGATCCTTGCCTGAAATTATTTCTCAATCTCCACCCTCTTTTAACCAAGATCCTCCCATTTGGTGGTATTACAACTGATTCATGACCTCTCTCTGGCAGTGATGTTCACACCCACAGCACCCATTGTCATGGTGCAATGGAGATATAGAGCTGTAGGTGGATGGGAGCTGCACATCCTGTCACTTCCATCATGGGATGCAAGTTTCCCCACACTGGGCAGTGATCGAACACAGTGTTACTGAACAATGCAGTAGTTGGCGTACACAGCTGTACATGCTGGTAAGGTAACTGCTCCAGATTTACAGAACAATTCACTGCTATTCACTGCACAGCTCCCCATGTTGGAGAGATACCTAGTCCATGTTTATAGAACAATGCACTGTGTGTTCTGCATATTGCCCTGTGCTGAACAGATTATTTCGTCCAGGTTTATAGACCAATGCACTGTTAGACAGATAAGTAGTGAACTGGTGAGCTCTGAACAGTGTTCGATCCTGGAAAGATTTATGAGCAGTACACTAGCCTGGTCTATGCAGTGCTTCATGATGAACTGCTAATTCATCTTGGCTGATGCATGTGTGGAATGGACCTGTGAGGTGGATTGAATATCTGATATAACTCCTGACGTAATTACTACTGATCCAGCTCGGCCCATTCTGCCGTCAAACCCCATATTTTTGCAACACGTTGTCCAATAAATAATAACCCAATTAAAACATGAATATCTGTCGGTCTTGTTAGGGATCAGAGCAGACGCCCTTCGAAATATTTTAAAGGTAAATGTGAGGTGCTGTGTTTCTGATAGAATTTGTTTGGTCAAAATATTCGACTTTAAGCAAAACACAATCTATTCAAACACTGTCGACAAAATACAACAAAAGAAAGTGGAACTTGCAATAACTTAATTCTGTTGGAAAACTTAGTAGAATAATACGTTATTTAACTACTATACAGTAACTGCACCATTATGGAAACATCCTAGAAACACACACTTGTTGAAAAACAAATTCAGGAAATAGATTGTCCCACATGCAGTTCTACAATCCAGGAGGAAAGAACATCAAAAGACAATTCTGAAAGAAATCTCAGGGAGAGTGTAGCAGCCGGGAGAGATTTACTGCCTTCCAACCTTGCTGAGACCCCAAAAATAACTGGTGAAAGGTAAAAGTAAGAATGCTGGTTCTGGGAGAGCTTGACCATCACTCCGCGGGACCAGGCCGTGGCTGCAAGGACCACAAGGAATGGACTGTATCTAAACCGTCTATGGCATTGTAGGAGCCAGTCAAATATGCCTAAACCACCTAAGCCGTTAAACGATGGTAAGATAAATATCAAAGTTAAACATAAGTAAATAAAACGAAAGGATGCAGCAGGCCTGGTGATCAGACACAGACAGCCTCGGGAGTCCAGCAAGTCCTACCCTGCCAAAACACAGTAGAATCATCGAGTTTGTGAAGAGAAAGTGTCATCTCCCTCCCTCAGCTCTAACTTTACAATTGGAGATGTACCATTCACCCAATAGTCAGCGATGTCAACATTCCACCCACACCAAGTATTGTTGTGGTATGTCATGGTTGTCATGAAAAGCTGTTTGTTCAGTGACTATGATCGATGCCAGTCTCCCTTATCTAACTGAGTCACTGGAGGGTTTCCCTCTTCCATAATTAGGGGCTTCTATCAACTTGTTATGCCGTGTATCAGGGGCAGCGTCACCCTCAACACGATTAGAATCAGCAGCTACAGAGAAAGAAAGAGATCAGAATCTGAGAACATTAGACTGGAATGTTCCAACAATGGTTCAGAATCTTAGAACATTAGCCTGGAATGTTCCAACAATGGGCAGGAGTTTATCCATGGGTCTTTACTATCTTTCTCGGGATTGGCCATGGTAAGAGTTCCAGATAGAAACTGTACTGACGATTATTCAGGCAGGTTACTAACCCATCCTCGCTATCGTTGGTGTTCCTGGTAATCCAATCGCTGTCAATTCTATAAATGATGGTGAAGGTTATTGCTACGTCGGTTAATAATATTTAGCAAATACATAAACTTTCAGTTATAAACTCCACTTCCTTTTCATGCATTTCGAAATCCTTATGAAGATCTAAGAAGGAACTACCCTGTTCAGAACTTTGATCCCCTTTTTACCCTAAACCCTTTTATCTCTCTGGATTCTCTCTGTCATTAAAATGGTCAAAATCCACCTCTGTAATATTCCCAGTCTCCACTTCTGCCTTAGTGCTGTTGCAGAATGAGCTTGTCATCTATCCCTTTGTTAACTTCAGATTTTATGGGCTTCACTTCTCTTCTGATATCTCTTCCCTGTTACAAATATTTTGACCACAAATCTATTCTTGTCTCTCCAGTTACTTCGCACCAGCGTCTCAGTATCAGAGTAATAATATCACTGACTGTGTAATTCAGAGGCACATGTTATGACTGTAAAAGCATTATTTCATATCCTACTACAGCCGATGACAGAACTTAAATTCGAATGACAAAAATTGGAACGAAACCTAATTTCACTCATAGCAACCATAGACCACCAGATTTCTTTTTCTTTATTTTGCTGATAATCTTTGTTAAAGAACCTTAACATTTTTGCACAGTCTGGACTAAGAGTGAATTCAGACCCACAACGATATGGTTGGCTCCATATTTTCTTGACAAATGGCCTCACTGTCAAGAGCAATTAGTGATAGACAACAAATGCTGCCCTTATCAGTAATGCTGGCATCCTGGGAAACAACAGCATTAAAAGTGAATTAACCGAATGAACTGTGGATGTTGGAGATCTGACATAAAATTCTTCAGCGCCTGGAAGCGTTGGAGAATTTCAACAGGTATGGCAGTCTGTCGGGAGAAATACAGACAATGTTTCGAGTTCAGTGACCCTATTAAACCTTAAACCTTAAACCTTAATATTATTATATCAGGGATGGTTAGAAGGATGAGTGGGAGGTTTGTGTTGAATGGATGGCGAAATATTCAGCAAAAGAGAGACAGAGCTAGAGAAAGGCAAAGCAAGCAGAAGGATTGTTGATGATGAATTGGAAGGAGAATAGAATGGGAAGTTATTCTAACATTTTTCCTTTTCCTATATTACTGAATATCACGTTATTTCGGGAAGTACCTGTTTAAAGTGAATTATGTTCCCTCGATCTCTCTTCTCTGAGTGTGGTGATTAACTCCATCAGCAATCCAAAAATGTGCAGGTCAGGTGAATTGGCCGTGCTGAATTGCCCGTAGTGTTATGTGAAGGGGTAAATGTAGGGGAATGGGTCTGGGTGGGTTGCACTTTGGCGGGTCAGTGTGGACTTGTTGGGCCGAAGGGCCTGTTTCCACACTGTAAGTAATCTAATCTAATTAATACTGGTGCTGCCCTTATAGTTACTGAGGTACAGAGAAACGTAATGTTACATTGTCAACTGATTCTTTAGACAGAGGAACTGTTACTGTGGGACTATGTGGAGACGTAACGGCTTCCTCATCCAGGAAGAGAAACTGAGGAGACGGAGGCATTTTCAACACTGAATGGGTGCACCATGGGTGAGGGGATTTGACTTGCTGCTGTCATTAGAAAGTTAGTGGAGATTCTGTGATTTTTATTGTCAGCTGCTGAGTTGATTAAGGGAGACCCGAGGGTCTGGGGACCACACTCTGGATATTACATTTACAGAGTGTCTGGGTTCAAGGGAAACAAACAGAACTGAGACTACACAGAAGGGACGCTCTGGACACGGGGAGTAGCAGGGCACTGCACATTCCTCGCTGGGATTTCCAGGAACATTTGTCTAAGCCGGTCCCATTCAGATGTAAAGTATGAAACCAGTTTGTTTCAAAAATGAGATACTCACTGAGCTGTATCAACCACCCCCGCCCCGCCCTCCCACACACACACACACACCCCTTCAGTATGTTCTGTACTCTGAAACCACGAACAGGACGGTTCTGACTCTCACCATGAAATGAACCGTTCCATTCTGGAACTTTCCAAGCAGAAGTGGGTAGTATATCCACCATCTCTGAGGTGTAGTCCTCCGATGTATCACGAGCTGACTGAAGCCACATGCCTGCTGAGAGGAATACATTCGTTCCACCTCCACAGGGGAACGCACAGAAACCAACTTCCAGAAATACTAGGGAACAGAGGGACTGGTAAAAATGAAGAACTGCAGGAAATTCGAATCAAGGAAGAATGTTTTTGCAAATCTACTTGAATTGAAGTTTTATAAGTTGTTGCATCTGATGAGCTACATCCCAGAGTATTGAGATGGTGGCAAAAGAGCTAGTGAAAGAATTACTGATTACTCTTCAAAGCTGGTTACATTCTGTAAAGGATCCTGCAGACTGGAAAGCAGCTGTTCTAAACCTAAATATTTAAAACAGGTTGGAGATGGAAAACAGAAAACTAAAAAGCTTGATGTCAGCTGTGAGAAAAACATTGTAACCTTTTATAAGGAATGTGACAACTAGCCACTTGGAGAATAATGATCTGATTTGGTAGATTCGGCCTAGATTCAGGAAAGGGAAAGGATAAACCTGCTGGGGTTTGTGGAGCCTGTCCATTGTGACATTGACAATTGAGAACCAGTGGGACTGGGGTAGTTGACATAGTTGAATACAGGTGAGTAAGGAAGGTTAGAGTCCATGGGTAGGTAGAGCTAGATTAAAAATTGGGAAATGGAGATCTGAGAAGAGTAGTGGTATTTTTCTGGACTGAAGGTTTGTTGGGTATCAGAAGGATCAGTGTTTGGGCATTAGCTGTTCACAAGGTATAAAAATGATTCAGATGTGAACAACAAATACCATCATTCCCTTTATGTTTATTCAACAGTGAGAAGTTCGGAAGTTCTGGTCTTGAAAAAGGACCTGGATGTCCTTCGTCATAAGTCACTAACAGAATTCATATAGGGCAGGAAGTAAATGATGGAGGAGAAAGTGAGGGCTGCAGATGCTGGAGATCAGAGCTGAAAATGTGTTGCTGGAAAGGCGGAACAGGTCAGGCAGCATCCAAGGAACAGGAGAATCGACGTTTCGGGCATAAGCCCTTCTTTAGGAATGAGGAAAGTGTGTCCAGCAGGCTAAGATAAAAGGTAGGGAGGATGGACTTGGGGGAGGGGCGTTGGAAATGCGATAGGTGGAGGGAGTTCAAGGTGAGGGTGATAGGCTGGAGTGGGGTGGGGGCGGAGAGGTCAGGAAGAAGATTGCAGGTTAGGAAGGCGGTGCTGAGTTCGAGGGATT